>NW_026779190.1:0-139617 GCF_030144855.1 Hypanus sabinus
TGCAGAGGCGAATTGAGGTGCCTGGGGGGGTTTGAGATGTTTTATGTGGATAACCGGTGGGGCTCCGGCGGGGTGAGGGGTGTCTTACCGATGACGAGGTCCGGCCGCGCCCCAAGCTGCCTGTGGTAGGCTCGCGCACACACCCGCACACGGATGTTCGCCCGCCCAGACTTGTCCCCAGCCTGCCAGCTGCTCGGGCTCAGCACACACAGCCCACCGTTCTGGGGGGACATCGAGAGCAGGGTAAGGTTCCTGATCTACCTACCACAACCATTCCCCATTCCCTCCCACACCCTCAAACCCTCCCACACCCCCCCTCACAGACCGTCCCTCCCACACCCTCAAACCCCCCCCACAACCCCCCTCACAGACCGTCCCTCCCACACCCTCAAACCCCCCCCACAACCCCCCTCACAGACCGTCCCTCCCACACCCTCAAACCCCCCCACAACCCCCCTCACAGACCGTCCCTCCCACACCCTCAAACCCCCCCACAACCCCCCTCACAGACCGTCCCTCCCACACCCTCAAAAACCCCCACAACCCCCCTCACAGACCGTCCCTCCCACACCCTCAAACCCTCCCACACCCCCCCTCACAGACCGTCCCTCCCACACCCTCAAACCCCCCCACAACCCCCCTCACAGACCGTCCCTCCCACACCCTCAAACCCTCCCACACCCCCCCTCACAGACCGTCCCTCCCACACCCTCAAACCCTCCCACAACCCCCCTCACACACCCCGACACACACCGTCCCTCCCACACCCTCAAACCCTCCCACAAACCCCCTCACACACCCCGACACACACCGTCCCTCCCACACCCTCAAACCCTCCCACAACCCCCCTCACACACCCCGACACACACCGTCCCTCCCATACCCTCAAACCCTCCCACACACCCCCCCACACACCCCGACACACACCGTCCCTCTAACACCCACAAACCCTCCCACAAACCCTCGTCACACACCCCGATTCACACCGTCCCTCCCACACCCTCAAACCCTCCCACAAACCCTCATCACACACCCCGACTCACACCGTCCCTCCCATACCCTCAAACCCTCCCACAAACCCTCGTCACACATCCCGACTCACACCCTCAAACCCTCCCACACACCCCCCTCACACACCCCGACACACACCGTCCCTCCCATACCCTCAAACCCTCCCACACACCCCCTCACACACCCCCCACACCATCCCTCCCACACACCCCATCTCTCCGACACACACCGTCCCTCCCACACCTTCAAAAACCCCCCCACACACCCCATCTCTCTGACACACACCGTCCCTCCCACACACATGCCCACGAGCAGATCCCACTGTCCCTCAGACGCACTGTTCTTCCCACACCCTCCCCTGCACAGACACCCTTGCACAGACAGATAGACAGACAGACACACAACCTCCCTCTCCCTCACACACCTTTCGTAGGAGGTGAAACTGCTGCTCATCCACCAGCGTAGGCAGCCCCTCGTCCACAATGTGAATCTCGAAGGTGATGTGTGGCAGCAGAACAGCCAGCTCCTGGGGGTGAGGGGGCAAATCAGGGCAATTAACATGTGTCAACCCCTTCCCTCATCCAGAGAAACCTCAATCTACTAACACTTCCACGGGAGCACCAACCCAAATCCCACCCCAACTCTGAGATAGTGCAATGGGACTGTGTGGAGGGAGATTCACTCTGGGTCTGACCCGGGAGTGTGTGATGGGAATGAGTGGAGGGAGGGTCACTCTGTGTCTGACCCCGGGAGTGTGTGATGGGACAGTGTGGAGGGAGATTCACTCTGTGTCTGACCCCGGGAGTGTGTGATGGGACGGTGTGGAGGGAGATTCACTCTGTGTCTGACCCCGGGAGTGTGTGATGGGACGGTGTAGAGAGAGAGATTCACTCTGTGTCTGACCCCGGGAGTGTGTGATGGGACAGAGTGGAGGGAGATTCACTCTGTGTCTGACCTCGGGAGTGTGTGATGGGACGGTGTCGAGGGAGTTTCACTCTGTGTCTGAACCTGGGAGTGTGTGATGGGAAGGAGTGGAGGGAGATTCACTCTGTGTCTGACCTCGGGAGTGTGTGATGGGAATGAGTGGAGGGAGATTCACTCTGTGTCTGACCTCGGGAGTGTGTGATGGGACGGTGTCGAGGGAGTTTCACTCTGTGTCTGACCCCAGGAGTGTGTGATGGGACGGTGTGGAGGGAGCTTCGCTCTGCCTGACCACAGGAGTGTGCGATGGGACGGTGTGGAGGGAGTTTCACTCGGTGTCTGACCCTGGGAGTGTATGATGGGACGGTGTGGAGGGAGCTTCGCTCTGCCTGACCCCAGGAGTGTGCGATGGGACGGTGTGGAGGGAGATTCACTCTGTGTCTGACCCCGGGAGTGTGTGATGGGACAGTGTGGAGGGAGCTTCACTATGTGTCTGACCCCGGGAGTGTGTGATGGGACGGTGTGGAGGGAGGGTCACTCTCTCTGACCCCGGGAGTGTGTGATGGGAATGAGTGGAGGGAGATTCACTCTGTGTCTGACCCCGGGAGTGTGTGATGGGACGGTGTGGAAGGAGCTTCTCTCTGTATCTGACCCCGGGATTGTGTGATGGGACGGTGTGGAGGGAATTTCACTCTGTGTCTGACCCCGGGAGTGTGTGATGGGACAGTGTGGAGGGAGTTTCACTCTGTGTCTGACCCCAGGAGTGTGAGATGGGACAGTGTGGAGGGAGATTCACTCTGTGTCTGACCCCGGGAGTGTGAGATGGGACGGTGTGGAGGGAATTTCACTCTGTGTCTGACCCCGGGAGTGTGTGATGGGACAGTGTGGAGGGAGTTTCACTCTGTGTCTGACCCCAGGAGTGTGTGATGGGACAGTGTGGAGGGAAATACACTCTGTGTCTGACCCTGGGAATGTGTGATGTGACGGTGTGGAGGGAGCTTCACTCTGTGTCTGACCCTGGGAGTGTGTGATGGGACGGTGTGGAGGGAGATTCACTCTGTGTCTGACCCTGGGAGTGTGTGATGGGACGGTGTCGAGGGAGTTTCACTCTGTGTCTGACCCCAGGAGTGTGTGATGGGACAGTGTGGAGGGAAATACACTCTGTGTCTGACCCCTGGATTGTGTGATGGGACAGTCTGGAGGGAGATTCACTCTGTGTCTGACCCCGGGAGTGTGCGATGGGACGGTGTGGAGGGAAATACACTCTGTGTCTGACCCCTGGATTGTGTGATGGGACAGTCTGGAGGGAGATTCACTCTGTGTCTGACCCCGGGAGTGTGTGATGGGAATGAGTGGAGGGAGATTCACTCTGTGTCTGACCCCGGGAGTGTGTGATGGGACGGTGTGGAAGGAGCTTCTCTCTGTATCTGACCCCGGGATTGTGTGATGGGATGGTGTGGAGGGAATTTCACTCTGTGTCTGACCCCGGGAGTGTGTGATGGGACAGTGTGGAGGGAGTTTCACTCTGTGTCTGACCCCAGGAGTGTGAGATGGGACAGTGTGGAGGGAGATTCACTCTGTGTCTGACCCCGGGAGTGTGAGATGGGACGGTGTGGAGGGAGCTTCACTCTGTGTCTGACCCCGGGAATGTGTGATGGGACAGTGTGGAAGGAGATTCACTCTGTGTCTGACCCTGGGAGTGTGAGATGGGACGGTGTCGAGGGAGTTTCACTCTGTGTCTGACCCTGGGAATGTGTGATGGGAGGGTGTGGAGGGAGCTTCACTCTGTGTCTGACCCTGGGAGTGTGTGATGGGACTTTGTGGAGGGAGCTTCACTCTGTGTCTGACCCTGGGAGTGTGTGATGGGACGGTGTGGAGGGTGAAGAATGCAGGACTGAAGGTGCTGTATTTAAATGCACGTAATATTTGGAATTAGGTGGACAAAATCACGGCTCAGTTCGAGACTGGTTACTATAACATTGTGGGCATCACTCAGTCATGGCTGAAAGGTGGTCATAGTTGGGAGGTTACCATCAAAGGACATGCTTTGTATCGAAAGGACAGGCAGGAAGGTATAGGTGGTGGTGTGGCTCTGTTGGTAAGAGATGGAATTACATCCTTAGAAAGAGATGACAGGTTCAGAGAATGTTGAATCTTTGTGGGTGGAGGTAAGAATTTGCAAGGCTAAAAAAAAACATTATGAGAATCCTATATAAGGCCTCCAAATAGTAGCCAAAATGTGGGGTTGAGATTGCAAAGGGAGCTGGAAAAGGCATTTAATAAGGGTAATGTCACAATTGTTTTGGGGGACTTCAATATGCAAGGGAATTGGGAAAAAAATCAGGTTGGATCAGGGTGCAAGAGAGGGAATTTGTACAGCACCTACGAGATGGCTTTGGAGAGCAGCTTGTGCTTCTTGTGGAAGGTCATCTTCAACTGGGTGCTGTGTCATAAACTCAGATCTTATTAGGGAGCTTAATGTCAAGGAAGCCTTTGGAGACAGTGATCATAATATGTTTGAATTCATACTGCAACTTGAGAGGGAGAAGCACAAGTCACAAGTATCAGAATCGCAATGGAATAAAGGGAATTACAGAGGCGTGAGAGAGGAGCTTGCCCGGTGGATCGGAGGAGGATGCCGTCAGGGATGATGGCAAAGCAGAGGTGGCTGGTTTCTGGGAATAGTTCTCAAGGTGCAGGATAGAAGTAGTTCTTAAATGTCAGGGGTAGGTAATCGTGGCTGACGAGGGAAGTTTAGGACTGCATAAAACCCAAGGAAAGGGCATATAAGATAGCAAAAGTGAATGGGAAGTTAGATGATTAGGAAGCTTTTAAAATCCATCAAAAGGCAACTAAAAAAGCTATAAGAAGATGGAACACAAGGGTAAACCAGCCAATGATAGAAAGCAGAATAATAAAAGATTTTTAAAGTTATATAAAGAGTAAAAGGAAGGTGAGAATTGGTATTGGAGCACAGGAAAATGATGCTGGTGAGGTAGTAATGGGGGACAAAGTAATGGCAGATGAATTTAATAAATACTTTGCATCTGTTTTCATTGTGGATGACTCTAGCAAGTGTGCTGGAGATCCACGAGTATCAGGGAGCAGGAGTGAGGGCCATTGCTATTACAAAGGAAAAAGTGTTCAGCAACCTCAAAGGGCTTAAGGTGGGTAAGTCACCTGGGCCAGATGGACCACATCCCAGAGTCCAGAGAGAGGTTGCTGAAGAGATAACAGATGCAATGGTCATGATCTTTCAAGAATCACTTGATTCTGGTATGATCCCAGAGGATTGGAATATTGCAAATGTCACTCTATTCTTTAAGAAGGGAAGAAGGCAATAGAAAGGAAATTATAGGCCAGATAGCCTAACCTCCGTGCTTGGGAAGGGTTGAAGTCTATCATTAAGGATGAGGTTTCAGGGAAATTAGAGATAAATGATAAAATAAGTCAAAGTCAGCCAGGTCTCTATAAGAAGCATAGAAAGCCTACAGCACAATACAGGTCCTTTGGCCCACAATGCTGTGCCCAGCATCTACTTTCTTTAGAAATTAGCTCGAGTTACCAATAGCCTATTTTTCTAAGCTCCAGGAGTCTCTTAAGCAACCCTATCGCATCTGCCTCCACCACCATTGTTGGCAGCACATTCCACGAACTCAACAGTCTCTGCGTAAAAAACTTACCCCTGATATCTCCTCTGTACCTACTTCCACCTTAAAACTGTGCCCTCTCGTGTTAGCTATTTCAGCCCTGAGAAAAAGCCTCCGACTATCCACACGATCAATGCCTCTCATCATCTTACACACCTCTATCAGGTCACCTCTCGTCCTCCGTCGCTCCAAAGAGAAAAGGCCAAGTTCACTCAACTTTCTGTGAAGGGAAATTTTGCCTGACAAACCTATTAGAGTTCTTCAAGGAAGTAACAAGCAGGGTGGACAAAGGAGAGGCAGTGAATGTCATTTACTTGGATTTTCAAAAGGCACTTGATGAGGCTGCTGAAGAAGATAAGATGCCATGGCGTTACAGGAAGGATACTGGCATGGGTAGTGGGATGGCCTACAGGCAGGGGGCAGTGAGTGGGAATAAAAGGGGCCTTTACTAGTTGGCTGCCGGTGACTAGTGGTGTTCCTCAGGGGTCAGTACTGGGACCGTTACTTTTCACATCGTTTGGCAATGATTTAGATAATCGAATTGATGGCTTTGCAGCAAAGTTTGCGGATGATATGAAAATAAGTGGAGGGGTAGGTAGTGCTGAGGAAGAAATGTAATTGCAGCAGGACTTGGACAAATTGGAAGAATGGGCAAAAAAGTAGCAGATGGAATACAGTTTTGGAAAATGCATGATAATGCATTTTAGTGAAAGGAACAATAGTGCAGACTATTATCTAAATGAGGAGAAGGTTCAAACAACAGAGGTGCAGAGGGACTTAGGAGTCCTCGTGCAAGACTCTCAGAAGGTTAATTTAGAGGTTAAGAAAGTAGTAAAGAAGGCAAATGCAATGTTCACTTTTATTTCAAGGGGAATAGAATATAAAAGCAAGGAGATACTGCTGAGGCTTTATAAGATACTAGTCGGATTGCATTTTGAGTACTGTCAACAGTTTTTCACCCCATATCTCAGAAAGGATGTGGTCATTGGAGAGAGTCCGGAGGAGGTTCACGAGGATGATTCCTGGAATGAAGGGTTAACATATGAGAAGCATTTGCCAGCTATGGGCCTGTACTCACTGGAATTTAGAAGAATGCAGGGGAATCTGATTGAAACCCACTGAATGTTGAAAGGAGTAGATAGGGTGGGTTTTTCTTATAGTGAGGACTATAAGGAACCAAAGGGCACAGCCTCGAAATTGAGGGGTGACCTTTTAGAACAGAGGTAAGGAGGATTTTTTTTAGCCAGAGAGTAGTGAATCTGTGGAATGTTCTGCCATAGGCTGTGGTACAGGCTGAATCTGTGCGTATATTTAAAGCAGAAGTTGATAATTTCCTGATTAGTCAGGGCATCAAAGGATATGGTGAGAAGGCAGACGTAAGACATAAGGAGCTTAAGAAGGAAATTAGGAGAGCCAGAAGGGCCCATGAGAAGACCTTGGCGGGCAGGATTAAGGAAACCCCAAGACATTCTACAAGTATGTGAAGAGCAAGAGGATAATACATGAGAGAATAGGACCTATCAAGTGTGACAGTCGGAAAGTGTGTATGGAACCGGAGGAAATAGCAGAGGTACTTAATGAATACTTTACTTCAGTATTCACTATGGAAAAGGATCTTGGTGATTGTAGGGATGACTTGCAGCAGGCTGAAAAGCTTGAGCATGTAGATATTAAGAAAGAGGATGTGCTGGAGGTTTTGGAGAGCATCAAGTTGGATAAGTCTCTGGGACCGGATGGAATGCACCCCAGGCTGAGGTGAGGGAGGAGATTGCTGAGCCTCTGGCGATGATCTTTGCATCATCAATGGGGACGGGAGAGGTTCCAGAGGTTTGCACGGTTGTGGGTGTTGTTCCTTTATTCAAGAAAGGGAGTAGAGATAGCCCAGGAAATTATAGACAAGTGAGTCTCACCTCAGTGATTGGTAAGTTGATGGAGAAGATCCTGAAAGTCAGGATTTATGAACATTTGGAGAGGTATAATATGATTAGGAGTAGTCAGCATGGCTTTGTCAAGGGCAGGTCGTGCCTTACGAGCCTGATTGAATTGTTTCAGGGTGTGACTAAACACGTTGATGAAGGAAGAGCAGTAGATGTAGTGTATATGGATTTCAGCAAGGCATTTGACAAGGTACATCATGCAAGCCTTTTTGAGAAAGTAAGGAGGCATGGGATCCAAAGGGACATTGCTTTGTGGATCCAGAACTGGCTTGTTGTAGACGGGTCATATACTGCGTGGAGTTTGGTGACCAGTGGAGTGCTTCAGGGATCTGTTCTGGGACCCTTACTCTTCGTGACTTTTATAAATGATCTGGATGAGGAAGTGGAGGGATGGGTTAGTAAGTTTGCTGATGACACAAAGGTTGGAGGTGTTGTGGATAGTGTGGAGGGCTGTCACAGGTTAAAGCGGGACATTGATAGGATGCAAAGCTGGGCTGAGAAGTGGCAGATGGAGTTCAACCCAGATAAATGTGAAGTGGTTCATTTTGGTAGGTCAAATATGATGGCAGAATGTAGCATTAATGGTAAGAGTCTAGGCAGTGTGGAGGATCAAAGGGATCTTGGGGTCCGAGTTCAGAGGAAGCTCAAAGCAGCTACGGAGATTGACTTTGTGGTTAAGAAGGCGTACAGTGTATTGGCCTCATCAATCGTGGAATTGAGTTTAGGAGCCGAGAGGTAATGTTGCAGCTATATAGGACCCTGGTCAGACCCCACTTGGAGTACTGTGCACAGTTCTGGTCGCCTCACTACAGGAAAGATGTGGAAGCCATAGAAAGGGTGCAGAGGAGATTTACTAAGATAATAAACACAAAGTACACTGCAGATGCTGTGGTCAAATCAACATGTACAAACAAGCTGGAGGAACTCAGCAGGTCGGGCAGCATCCGTTGAAACGAGCAGTCAACGTTTCGGGCCGAGACCCTTAATCAGGACTGAAGAGGAGGGGGCAGGGGCCCTATAAAGAAGGAGGGTGGGAGCGTGGAAGGTGCCAGGTGAAAAACCAATCTGAGGAAAGATCAAGGGGTGGGGGAGGGGAAGCAGGGAGGGGATAGGCAGGAAAGGTGAAGAAGTGTGGAGGGAGCTTTCCTCTGTGTCTGCCCCTGTGAGTGTGTGATAGGATAGTATAGAGGGAGCTTTCCTCTGTGAGTGTGTGATAGGATAGTATAGAGGGAGCTTTCCTCTGTGAGTGTGTGATAGGATAGTATAGAGGGAGCTTTCCTCTGTGAGTGTGTGATAGGATAGTATAGAGGGAGCTTTCCTCTGTGTCTGCCCCTGTGAGTGTGTGATAGGATAGTATAGAGGGAGCTTTCCTCTGTGTCTGACCCTGGGAGTGTGTGATAGGATAGTATAGAGGGAGCTTTCCTCTGTGTCTGCCCCTGCGGGTGTGTGATAGGATAGTGCAGAGGGAGATTTCCTCTGTGTGTGATGGGACGGTCTGGAGGGAGATACACTGTGTCTAACCCTGGGAGCGTGTGATGGAATGGTGTATAGGGAGTTTCACTCTGTGTCTGCCCTGGGAGTGAGTGATGGAATGGGGTATGGGCAGTTTCACTCTGTGTCTGACCCTGCGGTATTGGACAGTGTGGAGTCTATGGGGGATTGGGGGATTGGAAATTGTGGAGTCTATGGGGGATTGTGGATTGGACAGTGTGGAGTCTGGGGGATTGGACAGTGTGGAATCTCTGGGGGATTAGGGGATTGGACAGTGTGGAGTCTATGGGGGATTGCGGGATTTGACAGTGAGGAGTCTATGGGGGATGGGGGGATTGGGTCTATGTGGGATTGGGGGATTAGTGTGGGTGAGTGGACAGTGTGGAGTCTATGGGGGATTGGTGGATAGGACAGTATCGAGTCTGTGGGGGATTGGGGGAGAGGAATCTGGCAGTTTGGACAGGGTAGAGTCTATGGGGGATTGGGGGATTGGGGGATTGGAGGCTGGGGGATTGGAGAGTGTTGAGTCGATGGGGGATTAGACAGTGTGGAGTCTATGGGGCATTGGGGGATAGGAGTCTGGGGGATTGGACAGGGTGGAGTCTATGGGAGATTGGGGGATTGGAGGCTGGGGGCTTGGACAGAGTGGAGCCGATGTGTGTATTGGGGATTGGACAGTGTGGAGTCTATGGGGGAGTGGGGGATTAGACAGTGCGGAGTCTTTGGGGGATGGGGGGATTGGAAATTGTGGAGTCTATGGGGGATTGTGGATTGGACAGTGTGGAGTCTGGGGGATTGGACAGTGTGGAATCTCTGGGGGATTAGGGGATTGGACAGTGTGGAGTCTATGGGGGATTGCGGGATTTGACAGTGAGGAGTCTATGGGGGATGGGGGGATTGGGTCTATGTGGGATTGGGGGATTAGTGTGGGTGAGTGGACAGTGTGGAGTCTATGGGGGATTGGTGGATAGGACAGTATCGAGTCTGTGGGGGATTGGGGGAGAGGAATCTGGCAGTTTGGACAGGGTAGAGTCTATGGGGGATTGGGGGATTGGGGGATTGGAGGCTGGGGGATTGGAGAGTGTTGAGTCGATGGGGGATTAGACAGTGTGGAGTCTATGGGGCATTGGGGGATAGGAGTCTGGGGGATTGGACAGGGTGGAGTCTATGGGAGATTGGGGGATTGGAGGCTGGGGGCTTGGACAGAGTGGAGCCGATGTGTGTATTGGGGATTGGACAGTGTGGAGTCTATGGGGGAGTGGGGGATTAGACAGTGCGGAGTCTTTGGGGGATGGGGGGATTGGAGTCTACACGGGATTGGGGGATTGGAGTGTGGGTGAGTGGAAAGTGTGGAGTCTATGGGGGATTGGGGGATTGGACAGTGTGGAGTCTATGGGGGATTGGGGGATTGGACAGTGTGGAGTCTATGGGGGATTGGGGACTGGACGGTGTGGAGACGAGGGGGGATTGGGTGATTACACTCTGGAATCTATGGGGGATTGGGGGATTGGGGTCTGGTGAACTGGACAGTGTGGAGACTATGGGGGATTGGGGGATTAGACAGTGTGGAGTCTATGGGGGATTGGGGGATTGGAAAGGGTGGAGTCTATGGGGGATTGGGGGATGGAACAGAGTGGTGTCTGTGGGGGATTGGGGGATTGGACAGTGTGGAGTCAATGGGGGATTGGGGGATTGGACAGTGTGGAGTCTATGAGGGATAGGGGGATTGGAGTCTGGGGGACAGTGTGGAGTCTATGGGGGAAGGGGGGATCAGACAGTGTGGAGTTTATGAGGGATTGGGGGATTGGACAGTGTAGAGTCTATGGGGGATTGGCGGATAGGACAGTGTGGAGTCTATGTGGGATTGGGGGATTGGAGGCTGGGGGATTGGACAGTGTGGAGTCTATGGGGGATTGGGGGATAGGAGTCTGGGGGATTGGACAGTGTTGAGTCGATGGGGGATTGGGGGATTGGACAGTGTGGAGTCTATGGGGGATTGGGGGATTGGAGGCTGGGGGATTGGACAGTGTTGAGTCGATGGGGGATTGGGGGATTGGAGGCTGGGGGATTGGACAGTGTTGAGTCGATGGGGGATTGGGGGATTGGACAGTGTGGAGTCTGTGGGGGATTGGGGGATTAGACTGTGGAGTCCATGGGGGATTTGGGGATTGGATGCTGGGTTATTGGACAGTGTGGAATCTCTGGGGTATTGGGGAATTGGACAGTGTGGAGTCTATGGGGGATTGTGGATTGGACAGTGTGGTCTATGGGGGATTGCGGGATTTGAAAGTGAGGAGTCTATGGGGGATAGGGGGATTGGAGTCTATGTGGGATTGGGGTATTAGTGTGGGTGAGTGGACAGTGTGGAATCTATGGAGTATTGGGGGATTGGACAGTGTGGAGTCTATGTGGGATTGGGGGATTGGAGTCTGGGGGAATTGGACAGTGTGGACTCTATGGGGGATTGTGGATTGGACAGTGTGGAGTCTATGGGGGATTGCGGGATTTGACAGTGAGGAGTCTATGGGGGATGGGGGGATTGGGTCTATGTCGGATTGGGGGATTAGTGTGGGTGAGTGGACAGTGTGGAGTCTATGGGGGATTGGTGGATAGGACAGTATCGAGTCTGTGGGGGATTGGGGGAGAGGAATCTGGCAGTTTGGACAGGGTAGAGTCTATGGGGGATTGGGGGATTGGAGGCTGGGGGATTGGAGAGTGTTGAGTCGATGGGGGATTAGACAGTGTGGAGTCTATGGGGCATTGGGGGATAGGAGTCTGGGGGATTGGACAGGGTGGAGTCTATGGGAGATTGGGGGATTGGAGGCTGGGGGCTTAGACAGTGGAGCCCATGTGTGTATGGGGGATTGGACAGTGTGGAGTCTATGGGGGATTGGGGGATTGGACAGTGTGGAGTCTATGGGGGATTGGGGGATTGGACAGTGTGGAGTCTATGGGGGATTGGGGGATTGGACAGTGTGGAGTCAATGGGGGATTGGGGGATTGGATAGGGTGGATGCTTTGCGGGATTGGATGCTGGGGGATTGGACAGTGTGGAGTTTATGGGGGATGGGGGGATTGGAGTCTACGCGGGATTGGGGGAATGGAGTGTGGGTGAGTGGAAAGTGTGGAGTCTATGGGGTTTGGGGGATTGGACAGTGTGGAGTCTATGGGGGATTGTGGGATTGGACAGTGTGGAGTCTATGGGAGATTGGGGGATTGGAGGCTGGGGGCTTAGACAGTGGAGCCCATGTGTGTATGGGGGATTGGACAGTGTGGAGTCTATGGGGGATTGGGGGATTGGACAGTGTGGAATCTATGGAGTATTGGGGGATTGGACAGTGTGGAGTCTATGTGGGATTGGGGGATTGGAGTCTGGGGGAATTGGACAGTGTGGACTCTATGGGGGATTGTGGATTGGACAGTGTGGAGTCTATGGGGGATTGCGGGATTTGACAGTGAGGAGTCTATGGGGGATGGGGGGATTGGGTCTATGTCGGATTGGGGGATTAGTGTGGGTGAGTGGACAGTGTGGAGTCTATGGGGGATTGGTGGATAGGACAGTATCGAGTCTGTGGGGGATTGGGGGAGAGGAATCTGGCAGTTTGGACAGGGTAGAGTCTATGGGGGATTGGGGGATTGGAGGCTGGGGGATTGGAGAGTGTTGAGTCGATGGGGGATTAGACAGTGTGGAGTCTATGGGGCATTGGGGGATAGGAGTCTGGGGGATTGGACAGGGTGGAGTCTATGGGAGATTGGGGGATTGGAGGCTGGGGGCTTAGACAGTGGAGCCCATGTGTGTATGGGGGATTGGACAGTGTGGAGTCTATGGGGGATTGGGGGATTGGACAGTGTGGAGTCTATGGGGGATTGGGGGATTGGACAGTGTGGAGTCTATGGGGGATTGGGGGATTGGACAGTGTGGAGTCAATGGGGGATTGGGGGATTGGACAGGGTGGATGCTTTGCGGGATTGGATGCTGGGGGATTGGACAGGGTGGAGTCTGTGGGAGATTGGTGGATTGGAGGCTGGGGGCTTGGACAGTGTGGAGCCCATGTGTGTATGGGGGATTGGACAGTGTGGAGTCTATGGGGGATTGGGGGATTGGACAGTGTGGAGTCTATGGGGGATTGGGGGATTGGACAGTGTGGAGTCTATGGGGGATTGGGGGATTGGACAGTGTGGAGTCAATGGGGGATTGGGGGATTGGATAGGGTGGATGCTTTGCGGGATTGGATGCTGGGGGATTGGACAGTGTGGAGTTTATGGGGGATGGGGGGATTGGAGTCTACGCGGGATTGGGGGAATGGAGTGTGGGTGAGTGGAAAGTGTGGAGTCTATGGGGTTTGGGGGATTGGACAGTGTGGAGTGTATGCAGGATTGGGGGATTAGACTGTGTGGAGTCTATGGGGGATTTCGGGATTGGATGCTGGGGGATTGGAAAGTGTGGAGTCTATGGGGGATTTGGGGATTGGATGCTGGGGGATTGGACAGTCTGGAATCTCTGGGGGATTGCGGGATTTGAAAGTGAGGAGTCTATGGGGGATAGGGGGATTTGAATCTCTGTGGGATTGGGGGATTGGTGTGGGTGAGTGGACAGTGTGGAGTCTATGGGGTTTTGGGGACTAGGACAGTGTGGAGTCTATGTGTGTATGGGGAATTGGACCGTCTATGGGGGATTGGACAGGGTGGAGTCTATGGGGGATTGGGGGTTTGGACAGGGTGGAGGCTTTGGGGGACTGGATGCTGGGGGATTGGAAAATGTGGAGTCTATGCAGGATTGCGGGATTAGACTGTGTGGAGTCTATGGGGGATTTGGGCAATGGAGTCTGGGTGAGTGGACAGTGTGGAGTCTATGGAGTATCGGGGGATTAGACCGTGTGGAGTCTATGGGGGATTGTGTGATTCGACAGAGTGGAGTCTATGGGGGATTGTGGATTGGACAATGTGGAGTCTATGGGAGATTGCGGGATTTGAAAGTGAGGAGTCTATGGGGGATGGGGGGATTGGAGTCTATGTGGGATTGGGGGATTGGAGTGTGTGTGAGTAGACAGTGTGGAGTCTATGGAGTATTGGGGGATTGGACAGTGTGGAGTCTATGGGGGATTGGACAGTGTGGAGTCTATGGGGGATTGGGGGATTGGACAGTGTAGAGTCTAATGGGGTGGTGGGGGATTGGACAGTATGGTGTCTGTGGGATTGGACAGTGTGCAGTCTGTGGGGGATTGGAGGATTGGACAGAGTGGAGTCTATGGGGGATTGTGGATTGGACAGTGTGGAGTCTATGGGGGATAGGTGGATTGGAGTCTGTGGGATTGGACAGTGTGGAGTCTATGGCATATCGGGGGATTGGACTGTGGACTATGGGGGATTGGGGATTGGACAGTGTGGAGTCTATGGGGATTGGGGGATTGGAGTTTGGGGGAGTGGACAGTGTGGAGTCTATGTGTGTATGGGGGATTGGACAGTGTGGAGTCTATGGGGGATGGGGGGATTGGACAGTGTGGAGTCTATGGGGGATTGGGGGATTGGACAGTGTGGAGTCTATGGGGGATGGGGGGATTGGACAGTGTGGAGTCTGTGGGGGATTTGGGGATTGGATGCTGGGGGATTGGACAGTGTGGTATCTCTGGGGGATTGTGGATTGGACAGTGTGGAGTCTATGGGGGATTGGGGGATTGGACAGAGTGGAGTCTATGGGGGATTGTGGATTGGACAGTGTGGAGTCTGTGGGAGATTGCGGGATTTGAAAGTGAGGAGTCTATGGGGGATGGGGGGATTGGAATCTATGTGGGATTGGGGGATTGGAGTGTGTGTGAGTAGACAGTGTGGAGTCTATGGAGTATTGGGGGATTGGACAGTGTGGAGTCTATGGGGGATTGGACAGTGTGGAGTCTATGGGGGATTGGGGATTGGACAGTGTGGAGTCTATGGCGGATTGGGGGATTGGACAATGTGGAGACTATGGGGGATAGGTGGATTGGAGTCTGTGGGATTGGACAGTGTGGAGTCTATGGCATATCGGGGGATTGGACACTGTGGACTATGGGGGATTGGGGATTGGACAGTGTGGAATCTATGGGGGATTGGGGGATTGGAGTTTGAGGGAGTGGACAGTGTGGAGTCTATGTGTGTATGGGGGATTGGACAGTGTGGAGTCTATGGGGGATTGGGGGATTGGACAGTGTGGAGTCTATGGGGGATGGGGGGATTGGACAGTGTGGAGTCTATGGGGGACTGGGGAATGGAACAGTGTGGAGTCTGTGGGGGATTTGGGGATTGGATGCTGGGGGATTGGACAGTGTGGTATCTCTGGGGGATTGTGGATTGGACAGTGTGGAGTCTATGGGGGATTGGGGGATTGGACAGAGTGGAGTCTATGGGGGATTGTGGATTGGACAGTGTGGAGTCTATGGGGGATGGGGGGATTGGACAGTGTGGAGTCTATGGGGGACTGGGGAATGGAACAGTGTGGAGTCTGTAGAGGATTAGGGGATTGGGGGATTGGACACTGTGGAGTCTCTGGCGGATTTGGGGATTGGACAGTATGGAGTCTATGGGGGATTGTGGACTGGACATTGTGGAGTCTATGCAGGATTGGGGGATTTGACAGTGAGGAGTCTATGTGGGATTGGGGGATAGGTGTCTGGGGGTATGGACAGGGTGGAGACTATGGGGGCTTGGGGGAGTGGACAGTGTGGAGACGACAGGGTATTGGGGGACTGGACAGTGTGGAGTCTAGGTGGGATTGGGGGATTGGAGTCTGGGGGATTGGACAGTGTGGAGTCTATGGGGAATTGGGGGATTGGTCAGTGTGGAGTCCATGGGGGATTGGGGATTGGACAGAATGGTGTCAATGGGGCATTGGGGGATTGGAGTTTGGGGACTTGGACAGTGTGGGGTCTATCTGTGTATTGGGGATTGGAAAGTGCTTCAGACTATATGGGGATTGGGGGATTGGACATTGTGGAGTCTATGGGGGATTGGGGGTATGGACAGAGTGGAATCTCTGGGGGATTGGGGGATTGGACAGTGTGGAGTCTATGGGGGATTGGGGGATTGGAGGCTGGGGGATTTGACAGTGTTGAGTCGATGGGGGATTGGGGGATTGGACAGTGTGGAGTCTATGGGGGATGGAGGGATAGGAGTCCGGGGGATTGGACAGGGTGGAGACCATGGGGGATAGGGGGATTGGATGTTGGGGGATTCGACAGTGTGGAGTCTATGGGGGATTGGGGGATTGGACAGTGTGGAGTCTATGGGGGATTGGGGGATTGGACGGTGTGGAGTCTATGGGGGATTGGGGGATTGGACAGTGTGGAGTCTATGGGGGATTGGGGGAATAAACAGTGTGGAGACTATGGGGGATTGGGGGATAGGAGACCGGGGGATTGGAGTCTATGGGGGATTGCTGGATTGCAGTCTGGGGGATTGGACAGTGTGGAGTCTAAGAGGATGGTGGGGGAATTGGACAGTGCGGTGCTTATGGGGGATTGGATAGTGTGGATTCGATGGGCGATTGGGGGATTAGACAGTGTGGAGTCTATGGGGGATGGAGGGACTGGAGTCTACGCGGGATTGGGGGATTGGAGAGCGGGTGAGTGGAAAGTGTGGAGTCTATGGGGGATTGGGGGATTGGACATTGTGGAGTCTATGGGGGAATGCGAGATCAGACAGTGCGGAGTCTATGCAGGTTTGGGGGATTAAACAGAGTGGAGTCTGTAGGGGATCGGGGAATCGGACAGCGTGGAGCCTATGTGCGCATGGGGGATTGGACAGTGTGCAGTCTATGCGGGATTGGGGGATTGGACAGCGTGGAGTCTATGGGGGATTGGGGGATTGGACAGTGTGGAGTCTATGGGGGATTGGGGGATTGGAGTCTGGGTGCTTGGACAATGTGGAGTCTATGTGTGTATGGGGGATTGGAAAGTGTGGAGACTATATGGGGATTGGGGGATTGGACAGTGTGGATTCTATGGGGGATTGGGTGATTGGACATTGGGGAGTCTATGGGGGAATGGGGGATCAGACAGTGTGGAGTCTATGGGGGATTGGGGGATTGGTGTCTGGGGGCTTGGACAAGGTGGAGACTATGTGTGTATGGGGGATTGGAAAGTGTGGAGACTATATGGGGATTGGGAGATTGGACAGTGTGGAGTCTATGGGGGATTGGGTGATTGGAGTCTGGGGGTTTGGACAATGTGGAGTCTATGTGTGCATGGGGGATTGGAAAGTGTGGAGACTATATGGGGATTGGGGGATTGGACAGTGTGGATTCTATGCGGGATTGGTGTATTGGACAGTGTGGAGTCTATGGGGGATTGAGGGATAGGAGTCCGGGGGATTGGACAGGGTCGAGACCATGGGTGATAGGGGGATTGGATGCTGGGGGATTCGACAGTGTGGAGACTATGGGGGATTGGGGGATTGGAAATTGTGGAGTCTATGGGGGATTGGGGGATTGGAGTCAGGGGAATTGGACAGTGTAGAGTCTAAGGGGGTGGACAGTATGGTGTCTATGGGGGTTTGGTGGAGTGGACAGTCGGCAGTCCATGGGGGATTGGACAGTGTGGAGTCTATGGGGGATTGGGGGATTGGAAATTGTGGAGTCTATGGGGGATTGGGGGATTGGAGTCAGGGGAATTGGACAGTGTAGAGTCTAAGGGGATGGACAGTATGGTGTCTATGGGGGTTTGGGGGAGTGGACAGTCGGGAGTCCATGGGGGATTAGATAGTGTGGAGTCTATGGGGGATTGGGGGATTGGAAATTGTGGAGTCTATGGGGGATCGGGGGATAGGAGTCCGGGGGATTGGACAGGATGGAGACTATGGGGGATTGGGGGCTTGGATGCTGGGGGATTGGACAGTGTGGAGTCCATGGGGGATTGTGGGATTGGACAGTGTGGAGTCTATGAGGGATTGGCGGACTGGACAGCATGGAGTCTATGGGGGATTGCTGGATTGCAGTCTGGGGGATTGGACAGTGTGGAGTCTAAGAGGATGGTGGGGGAATTGGACAGTGCGGTGCCTATGGGGGATTGGATAGTGTGGATTCGATGGGCGATTGGGGGATTAGACAGTGTGGAGTCTATGGGGGATGGAGGGACTGGAGTCTACGCGGGATTGGGGGATTGGAGAGCGGGTGAGTGGAAAGTGTGGAGTCTATGGGGGATTGGGGGATTGGACAGTGTGGAGTCTATGGGGGATTGAGGGATAGGAGTCCGGGGGATTGGACAGGGTCGAGACCATGGGGGATAGGGGGATTGGATGCTGGGGGATTCGACAGTGTGGAGTCTATGAGGGAATGGGGGATTGGACAGTGTGGAGTCTATAGGGGATTGGGGAATAGGAGTCTGGGGAATTGGACATGGTGGAGTCGATGGGAGATTGGTGGATTGGAGGCTTGGGGGCATGGACAGTGTGGAGTCAGTGGGGGAATGGACAGTGTGGAGGCAATGGGGTATTGGGGGATTGGACAGTGTGCAGTCTATGGGGGATTGGCGGATTGGACAGTGTGGGGTCTCTGGGCGGATTGGCCGATTGGACAGGGTGGATTCTATGGGGGATTGGGGGATTGGAGGCTGGGGGATTGGACAGTGTTGAGTCTGTGGGGGATTGGGGGATTGGACAGTCTGGAGTCTATGGGGGATTTGGGGATTGGATGCTGGGGGATTGGACAGTGTGGAGTCTATGGGGGATTGCGGGATTTGAAAGTGAGGAGTCTATGGGGGATGGGTGGATTGGAGTCTATGTGGGATTGGGGGATAAGTGTGGGTGACTGGACAGTGTGGAGTCTATGGAGTATTGGGGGATTGGACAGTGTCGAGTTGATGGGGGATTGGGGGATTGGACAGTGTGGAATCTATGGGGGTTTGGGGGATTGGAAAGTGTGGAGACTATATGGGGATTGGGGGATTGGACAGTGTGGAGTCTATGGGGGAATGGGGGATCAGACAGAGTGGAGTCTGTAGGGGATCGGGGGATCGGACAGTGTGGAGTGTATGGGGGATAGGGGGATTGGGGGAGTGGACTGTGTCGAGTTGATGGGGGATTGGGGATTGGACTGTGTGGAGTCTATAGGGGTTTGGGGGATAGGAGTCTGGGGGATTGGACAGGGTGGAGTCTATGGGAGATTGGGAGATTGGAGGCTTGGGGGCGTGGACAGTGTGGAGTCAGTGGGGGATTGGACAGTGTGGAGGCAATGGGGTATTGGGGGATAGGACAGTGTGCAGTCTATGGGGGATTGGCGGATAGGACAGTGTGGGGTCTCTGGGGGGATTGGCCGATTGGACAGGGTGGATTCTATGGGGGATTGGGGGATTGGAGGCTGGGGGATTGGACAGTGTTGAGTCGATGGGGGATTGGGGGATTGGACAGTGTGGAGTCCATGGGGGATTGGGGGTAGGAGACTGGGGGCTGGACAGTGTGTAGCTTATGTCTGTATGGGGGATTGGACAGTGTGGAGTCCATGGGGGATTGGGGGATTGGGCGATTGGACAGTGTGGAGTCTATGAGGGATTGGAGGACTGGACAGTGTGGAGTATATGGGGGATTGCTGATTGGAGTCTGGGGGATTGGACAGTGCGGTGCCTATGGGAGCTTGGGGGAGTGGACAGTGTGGAGTCCATGGGGGATTGGGGGATTGGACAATGTGGAGTCTATGGGGGATGGGGGGACTGGAGTCTACGCAGGATTGGGGGATTGGAGTGTGGGATTGGAGTGTGGGTGAGTGGAAAGTGTGGAGTCTGTGGGGGAATGGGGGATTGGACAGACTGGAGTCTATGGGGGATTTGGGGATTGGATGCTGGGGGATTGGACAGTGTGGAATCTCTGGGGGATTGGGGGATTGGACAGTGTGGACTCTATGGGGGATTGTGGATTGGACAGTGTGGAGTCTATGGGGGATTGCGGGATTTGAAAGTGAGGAGTCTATGGGGGATGGGGGGATTGGAGTCTATGTGGGATTGGGGGATAAGTGTGGGTGACTGGAAAGTGTGGAGTCTATGGAGTATTGGGGGATTGGACAGTGTCGAGTTGATGGGGGATTGGGGGATTGGACAGTGTGGAATCTATGGGGGTTTGGGGGATAGGAGTCTGGGGGATTGGACATGGTGGAGTCAATGGGAGATTGGTGGATTGGAGGCTTGGGGGCGTGGACAGTGTGGGGTCTATGGGGGATTGGACAGTGTGGAGTCAATGGGGGATTGGGGGATTGGACAGTGTGCAGTCTACGGGGGATTGGCGGATAGGACAGTGTGGGGTCTCTGGGGGATTGGCCGATTGGACAGGGTGGATTCTATGGGAGATTGGAGGCTGGGGGATTGGAGAGTGTTAAGTCGATGCGGGATTGGGGGATTGGACAGTGTGGTGTCTATGGGGAATTGGGGGATAGGAGTCTGGGGGCTGGACAGTGTGCAGCTTATGTCTGTATGGGGGATTGGACAGTGTGGAGTCCATGGGGGATTGGGGGATTGGACAGTGTGGAGTCCATGGGGGATTGGGGGATTGGACAGTGTGGAGTCTATGGGGGATTGGGGGATTGGGCGATTGGAAAGTGTGGAGTCTATGAGGGATTGGGGGACTGGACAGTGTGGAGTCTATGGGGGATTGGGGGATTGGGCGATTGGACAGTGTGGAGTCTATGAGGGATTGGGGGACTGGACAGTGTGGAGTCTATGGGGGATTGGGGGATTGGGCGATTGGACAGTGTGGAGTCTATGAGGGATTGGGGGACTGGACAGTGTGGAGTCTATGGGGGATTGGGGGATTGGGCGATTGGACAGTGTGGAGTCTATGAGGGATTGGGGGAGTGGACAGTGTGGAGTCCATGGGGGATTGGGGGATGGGACAATGTGGAGTCTATGTGGGATTGGGGGATTAAACAGTGTGGAGTCTATGGGGGATGGGGGGACTGGAGTCTACGCGGGATTGGGGGATTGGAATGTGGGTGAGTGGAAAGTGTGGAGTCTGTGGGGGATTGGGGGATTGGACAGTTTGGAGTCTATGGGGGATTTGGGGATTGGATGCTGGGGGATTGGACAGTGTGGAATCTCTGGGGGATTGGGGGATTGGAGGCTGGGAGATTGGACAGTGTTGAGTCAATGGGGGATTGGGGGATTGGACAGTATGGAGTCTATGTGGGATTGGGGGATTACTGCGAGTGAGGGGACAGTGTGGTCTATGGAGTATTGGGCGATTGGACAGTGTGGAGTCTTTGGGGGATTGGGGGATAGGACACTGTGGAGTCTATGGGGGATTGGGGGATTGGAGGCTGGGAGATTGGACAGTGTTGAGTCAATGGGGGATTGGACAGTGTGGAGTCGATGGGGGATTGGGGGATTGGACAGTGTGGAGTCTATGGGGGATGGAGGGATAGGAGTCCGGGGGATTGGACAGGGTGGAGACCATGGGGGATAGGGGGATTGGATGTTGGGGGATTCGACAGTGTGGAGTCTATGGGGGATTGGGGGATTGGACAGTGTGGAGTCTATGGGGGATTGGGGGATTGGACGGTGTGGAGTCTATGGGGGATTGGGGGATTGGACAGTGTGGAGTCTATGGGGGATTGGGGGAATAAACAGTGTGGAGACTATGGGGGATTGGGGGATAGGAGACCGGGGGATTGGAGTCTATGGGGGATTGCTGGATTGCAGTCTGGGGGATTGGACAGTGTGGAGTCTAAGAGGATGGTGGGGGAATTGGACAGTGCGGTGCTTATGGGGGATTGGATAGTGTGGATTCGATGGGCGATTGGGGGATTAGACAGTGTGGAGTCTATGGGGGATGGAGGGACTGGAGTCTACGCGGGATTGGGGGATTGGAGAGCGGGTGAGTGGAAAGTGTGGAGTCTATGGGGGATTGGGGGATTGGACATTGTGGAGTCTATGGGGGAATGCGAGATCAGACAGTGCGGAGTCTATGCAGGTTTGGGGGATTAAACAGAGTGGAGTCTGTAGGGGATCGGGGAATCGGACAGCGTGGAGCCTATGTGCGCATGGGGGATTGGACAGTGTGCAGTCTATGCGGGATTGGGGGATTGGACAGCGTGGAGTCTATGGGGGATTGGGGGATTGGACAGTGTGGAGTCTATGGGGGATTGGGGGATTGGAGTCTGGGTGCTTGGACAATGTGGAGTCTATGTGTGTATGGGGGATTGGAAAGTGTGGAGACTATATGGGGATTGGGGGATTGGACAGTGTGGATTCTATGGGGGATTGGGTGATTGGACATTGGGGAGTCTATGGGGGAATGGGGGATCAGACAGTGTGGAGTCTATGGGGGATTGGGTGATTGGAGTCTGGGGGTTTGGACAATGTGGAGTCTATGTGTGCATGGGGGATTGGAAAGTGTGGAGACTATATGGGGATTGGGGGATTGGACAGTGTGGATTCTATGCGGGATTGGTGTATTGGACAGTGTGGAGTCTATGGGGGATTGAGGGATAGGAGTCCGGGGGATTGGACAGGGTCGAGACCATGGGTGATAGGGGGATTGGATGCTGGGGGATTCGACAGTGTGGAGACTATGGGGGATTGGGGGATTGGAAATTGTGGAGTCTATGGGGGATTGGGGGATTGGAGTCAGGGGAATTGGACAGTGTAGAGTCTAAGGGGATGGACAGTATGGTGTCTATGGGGGTTTGGGGGAGTGGACAGTCGGGAGTCCATGGGGGATTAGATAGTGTGGAGTCTATGGGGGATTGGGGGATTGGAAATTGTGGAGTCTATGGGGGATCGGGGGATAGGAGTCCGGGGGATTGGACAGGATGGAGACTATGGGGGATTGGGGGCTTGGATGCTGGGGGATTGGACAGTGTGGAGTCCATGGGGGATTGTGGGATTGGACAGTGTGGAGTCTATGAGGGATTGGCGGACTGGACAGCATGGAGTCTATGGGGGATTGCTGGATTGCAGTCTGGGGGATTGGACAGTGTGGAGTCTAAGAGGATGGTGGGGGAATTGGACAGTGCGGTGCCTATGGGGGATTGGATAGTGTGGATTCGATGGGCGATTGGGGGATTGGACAGTGTGGAGTCTATGGGGGACTGCGGGATTAAACAGTGGAGTCTGTAGGGGATCGAGGAGTCGGACAGTGTGGAGTCTATGGGGGATTGGGGGATTGGACAGGGTGGAGTCTATGGGAGATTGGGAGATTGGAGTCTGGGGGCCTGGACAGTGTGGAGCCTATGTGTGTATGGGGGATTGGACAGTCTGCAGTCTATGCGGGATTGGGGGATTGGACAGTGTGGAGTCAATGGGGGATTGAGGGATAGGAGTCCGGGGGATTGGATAGGGTCGAGACCATGGGGGATAGGGGGATTGGATGCTGGGGGATTCGACAGTGTGGAGTCTATGAGGGAATGGGGGATTGGACAGTGTGGAGTCTATAGGGGATTGGGGAATAGGAGTCTGGGGAATTGGACATGGTGGAGTCGATGGGAGATTGGTGGATTGGAGGCTTGGGGGCATGGACAGTGTGGAGTCAGTGGGGGAATGGACAGTGTGGAGGCAATGGGGTATTGGGGGATTGGACAGTGTGCAGTCTATGGGGGATTGGCGGATTGGACAGTGTGGGGTCTCTGGGCGGATTGGCCGATTGGACAGGGTGGATTCTATGGGGGATTGGGGGATTGGAGGCTGGGGGATTGGACAGTGTTGAGTCTGTGGGGGATTGGGGGATTGGACAGTCTGGAGTCTATGGGGGATTTGGGGATTGGATGCTGGGGGATTGGACAGTGTGGAGTCTATGGGGGATTGCGGGATTTGAAAGTGAGGAGTCTATGGGGGATGGGTGGATTGGAGTCTATGTGGGATTGGGGGATAAGTGTGGGTGACTGGACAGTGTGGAGTCTATGGAGTATTGGGGGATTGGACAGTGTCGAGTTGATGGGGGATTGGGGGATTGGACAGTGTGGAATCTATGGGGGTTTGGGGGATTGGAAAGTGTGGAGACTATATGGGGATTGGGGGATTGGACAGTGTGGAGTCTATGGGGGAATGGGGGATCAGACAGAGTGGAGTCTACGGGGGATTGGGGGATTAAACAGAGTGGAGTCTGTAGGGGATCGGGGGATCGGACAGTGTGGAGTGTCTGGGGGATAGGGGGATTGGGGGAGTGGACTGTGTCGAGTTGATGGGGGATTGGGGATTGGACTGTGTGGAGTCTATAGGGGTTTGGGGGATAGGAGTCTGGGGGATTGGACAGGGTGGAGTCTATGGGAGATTGGGAGATTGGAGGCTTGGGGGCGTGGACAGTGTGGAGTCAGTGGGGGATTGGACAGTGTGGAGGCAATGGGGTATTGGGGGATAGGACAGTGTGCAGTCTATGGGGGATTGGCGGATAGGACAGTGTGGGGTCTCTGGGGGGATTGGCCGATTGGACAGGGTGGATTCTATGGGGGATTGGGGGATTGGAGGCTGGGGGATTGGACAGTGTTGAGTCGATGGGGGATTGGGGGATTGGACAGTGTGGAGTCCATGGGGGATTGGGGGTAGGAGACTGGGGGCTGGACAGTGTGTAGCTTATGTCTGTATGGGGGATTGGACAGTGTGGAGTCCATGGGGGATTGGGGGATTGGGCGATTGGACAGTGTGGAGTCTATGAGGGATTGGAGGACTGGACAGTGTGGAGTATATGGGGGATTGCTGATTGGAGTCTGGGGGATTGGACAGTGCGGTGCCTATGGGAGCTTGGGGGAGTGGACAGTGTGGAGTCCATGGGGGATTGGGGGATTGGACAATGTGGAGTCTATGGGGGATGGGGGGACTGGAGTCTACGCAGGATTGGGGGATTGGAGTGTGGGTGAGTGGAAAGTGTGGAGTCTGTGGGGGAATGGGGGATTGGACAGACTGGAGTCTATGGGGGATTTGGGGATTGGATGCTGGGGGATTGGACAGTGTGGAATCTCTGGGGGATTGGGGGATTGGACAGTGTGAACTCTATGGGGGATTGTGGATTGGACAGTGTGGAGTCTATGGGGGATTGCGGGATTTGAAAGTGAGGAGTCTATGGGGGATGGGGGGATTGGAGTCTATGTGAGATTGGGGGATAAGTGTGGGTGACTGGAAAGTGTGGAGTCTATGGAGTATTGGGGGATTGGACAGTGTCGAGTTGATGGGGGATTGGGGGATTGGACAGTGTGGAATCTATGGGGGTTTGGGGGATAGGAGTCTGGGGGATTGGACATGGTGGAGTCAATGGGAGATTGGTGGATTGGAGGCTTGGGGGCGTGGACAGTGTGGGGTCTATGGGGGATTGGACAGTGTGGAGTCAATGGGGGATTGGGGGATTGGACAGTGTGCAGTCTACGGGGGATTGGCGGATAGGACAGTGTGGGGTCTCTGGGGGATTGGCCGATTGGACAGGGTGGATTCTATGGGAGATTGGAGGCTGGGGGATTGGACAGTGTTAAGTCGATGCGGGATTGGGGGATTGGACAGTGTGGTGTCTATGGGGGATTGGGGGATAGGAGTCTGGGGGCTGGACAGTGTGCAGCTTATGTCTGTATGGGGGATTGGACAGTGTGGAGTCCATGGGGGATTGGGGGATTGGACAGTGTGGAGTCCATGGGGGATTGGGGGATTGGACAGTGTGGAGTCTATGGGGGATTGGGGGATTGGGCGATTGGAAAGTGTGGAGTCTATGAGGGATTGGGGGACTGGACAGTGTGGAGTCTATGGGGGATTGGGGGATTGGGCGATTGGACAGTGTGGAGTCTATGAGGGATTGGGGGACTGGACAGTGTGGAGTCTATGGGGGATTGGGGGATTGGGCGATTGGACAGTGTGGAGTCTATGAGGGATTGGGGGACTGGACAGTGTGGAGTCTATGGGGGATTGGGGGATTGGGCGATTGGACAGTGTGGAATCTATGAGGGATTGGGGGAGTGGACAGTGTGGAGTCCATGGGGGATTGGGGGATGGGACAATGTGGAGTCTATGTGGGATTGGGGGATTAAACAGTGTGGAGTCTATGGGGGATGGGGGGACTGGAGTCTACGCGGGATTGGGGGATTGGAATGTGGGTGAGTGGAAAGTGTGGAGTCTGTGGGGGATTGGGGGATTGGACATTGTGGAGTCTATGTGGGATTGGGGGATTGGACAGTGTGGAGTCTATGGGGGATGGGGGGACTGGAGTCTACGCGGGATTGGGGGATTGGAATGTGGGTGAGTGGAAAGTGTGGAGTCTGTGGGGGATTGGGGGATTGGACAGTTTGGAGTCTATGGGGGATTTGGGGATTGGATGCTGGGGGATTGGACAGTGTG
Source organism: Hypanus sabinus (assembly GCF_030144855.1). Lineage (NCBI taxonomy): Eukaryota > Metazoa > Chordata > Chondrichthyes > Myliobatiformes > Dasyatidae > Hypanus > Hypanus sabinus. The sequence goes on from NW_026779190.1 coordinate 26,272, forward strand.
GAATCTCTGGGGGATTGGGGGATTGGAGGCTGGGAGATTGGACAGTGTTGAGTCAATGGGGGATTGGGGGATTGGACAGTATGGAGTCTATGTGGGATTGGGGGATTACTGCGAGTGAGGGGACAGTGTGGTCTATGGAGTATTGGGCGATTGGACAGTGTGGAGTCTTTGGGGGATTGGGGGATAGGACACTGTGGAGTCTATGGGGGATTGGGGGATTGGAGGCTGGGAGATTGGACAGTGTTGAGTCAATGGGGGATTGGACAGTGTGGAGTCTATGGGGGATTGGGGGATTGGAGGCTGGGAGATTGGACAGTGTTGAGTCCATGGGGGATTGGGCGATTGGAAAGTGTGGAGTCTAAGAGGGATTGGGGGACTGGACAGTGTGGAGTATATGGGGGATTGCTGATTGGAGTCTGGGAGATTGGACAGTGTGGAGTCTATGTGGGATTGGGGGATTGGACAGTGTGGAGTCTATGGGGGATGGGGGGACTGGAGTCTACGCGGGATTGGGGGATTGGAGTGTGGGTGAGTGGAAAGTGTGGAGTCTGTGGGGGATTTGGGGATTGGATGCTGGGGGATTGGACAGTGTGGAATCTCTGGGGGATTGGGGGATTAGAGGCTGGGAGATTGGACAGTGTTGAGTCAATGGGGGATTGGGGGATTGGACAGTATGGAGTCTATGTGGGATTGGGGGATTACTGCGAGTGAGGGGACAGTGTGGTCTATGGAGTATTGGGCGATTGGACAGTGTGGAGGCTTTGGGGGATTGGGGGATAGGACACTGTGGAGTCTACGCGAGATTGGGGGATTGGAATGTGGGTGAGTGGAAAGTGTGGAGTCTGTGGGGGATTGGGGGATTGGACAGTTTGGAGTCTATGGGGGATTTGGGGATTGGATGCTGGGGGATTGGACAGTGTGGAATCTCCGGGGGATTGGGGGATTGGAGGCTGGGAGATTGGACAGTGTTGAGTCAATGGGGGATTGGGGGATTGGACAGTATGGAGTCTATGTGGGATTGGGGGATTACTGCGAGTGAGGGGACAGTGTGGTCTATGGAGTATTGGGCGATTGGACAGTGTGGAGTCTTTGGGGGATTGGGGGATAGGACACTGTGGAGTCTATGGGGGATTGGGGGATTGGAGGCTGGGAGATTGGACAGTGTTGAGTCAATGGGGGATTGGGGGATTGGACAGTGTGGAGTCTATGGGGAATTGGGGGATTGGACAGTGTGGAGTCTATGGGGGATTGGGGGATTGGAAATTGTGGAGTCTATGGGGGATTGGGGATTGGAGTCAGTGGAATTGGACAGTGTAGAGTCTAAGGGGGTGGACAGTATGGTGTCTATGGGGGTTTGGGGGAGTGGACTGTCGGGAGTCCATGGGAGATTGGTCAGTGTGGAGTCTATGGGGGCTTGGGGGACTGGAAATTGTGGAGTCTATGGGGGATTGGGGGATTGGACAGGGTGGAGACTATGGAGGATTGGGGGATTGGATGCTGGGGGATTGGACAGTGTGGAGTCTATGTGGGTATGTGGGATTGGACAGTGTGGAGACCATAGGGGATTGGGGGATTGGACAGTGTGGAATCTATGGGGGATTGCGGGATTGGAGTCTGTGGGATTGGACAGTGTGAGGTCTATGGGGGATTGGACAGTGTGGAGTCATTGGGGGATTGGGGAATTGGACAGTTTGGAGTCAATGGGACTGGGAGATTGGACACTGTTGAGTCTATGGGTGATTGGGGCATTGGACAGTGTAGAGTCTAAGGGGTTGGACAGTATGGTATCTATGGGGGTTTGGGGGAGTGGACAGTCGGGAGTCCATGGGGGATTGGAAATTGTGGAGTCTATGGGGGATTGGGGGATAGGAGTCCGGGGGATTGGACAGGATGGAGACTATGGGGGATTGGGGGCTTGGATGCTGGGGCATTGGACAGCATGGAGTCCATGGGGGATTGTGGGATTGGACGGTGTGGAGTATGAGGGATTGGCGGACTGGACAGCGTGGAGTCTATGTGGGATTGCTGGATTGCAGTCTGGGGGATTGGACAGTGTGGAGTCTAAGAGGATGGTGGGGGAATTGGACAGTGCGGTGCCTATGGGGGCTTGGGGGAGTGGACAGTGTGAAGTCTATGGGGGATTGGGGGAATGGATAGTGTGAATTCGATGGGCGATTGGGGGATTATACAGTGTGGAGTCTATGGGGGATGGAGGGACTGGAGTCTACGCGGGACTGGGGGATTGGAGAGCGGGTGAGTGGAAAGTGTGGAGTCTATGGGGGATTGGGGGATTGGACATTGTGGAGTATATGGGGGATTGGGGGATTGGACAGTGTGGAGTCTATGGGGGATTGGGGGATTGGAAAGTGTGGAGTCTATGGGGGATTGGGGGATAGGAGTCCGGGGGATTGGACAGGATGGAGACTATGGGGGATTGGGGGCTTGGATGCTGGGGCATTGGACAGCATGGAGTCCATGGGGGATTGTGGGATTGGACGGTGTGGAGTATGAGGGATTGGCGGACTGGACAGCGTGGAGTCTATGTGGGATTGCGGGATTGCAGTCTGGGGGATTGGACAGTGTGGAGTCTAAGAGGATGGTGGGGGAATTGGACAGTGCGGTGCCTATGGGGGCTTGGGGGAGTGGACAGTGTGGAGTCTATGGGGGATTGGGGGAATGGATAGTGTGAATTCGATGGGCGATTGGGGGATTAGACAGTGTGGAGTCTATGGGGGATGGAGGGACTGGAGTCTACGCGGGACTGGGGGATTGGAGAGCGGGTGAGTGGAAAGTGTGGAGTCTATGGGGGATTGGGGGATTGGACATTGTGGAGTATATGGGGGATTGGGGGATTGGACAGTGTGGAGTCTATGGGGGATTGGGGGATTGGAAAGTGTGGAGTCTATGGGGGATTGGGGGATAGGAGTCCGGGGGATTGGACAGGATGGAGACTATGGGGGATTGGGGGCTTGGATGCTGGGGCATTGGACAGCATGGAGTCCATGGGGGATTGTGGGATTGGACGGTGTGGAGTATGAGGGATTGGCGGACTGGACAGCGTGGAGTCTATGTGGGATTGCGGGATTGCAGTCTGGGGGATTGGACAGTGTGGAGTCTAAGAGGATGGTGGGGGAATTGGACAGTGCGGTGCCTATGGGGGCTTGGGGGAGTGGACAGTGTGGAGTCTATGGGGGATTGGGGGAATGGATAGTGTGAATTCGATGGGCGATTGGGGGATTAGACAGTGTGGAGTCTATGGGGGATGGAGGGACTGGAGTCTACGCGGGACTGGGGGATTGGAGAGCGGGTGAGTGGAAAGTGTGGAGTCTATGGGGGATTGGGGGATTGGACATTGTGGAGTATATGGGGGATTGGGGGATTGGACAGTGTGGAGTCTATGGGGGATTGGGGGATTGGAAAGTGTGGAGTCTATGGGGGATTGGGGGATAGGAGTCCGGGGGATTGGACAGGATGGAGACTATGGGGGATTGGGGGCTTGGATGCTGGGGCATTGGACAGCATGGAGTCCATGGGGGATTGTGGGATTGGACGGTGTGGAGTATGAGGGATTGGCGGACTGGACAGCGTGGAGTCTATGTGGGATTGCTGGATTGCAGTCTGGGGGATTGGACAGTGTGGAGTCTAAGAGGATGGTGGGGGAATTGGACAGTGCGGTGCCTATGGGGGCTTGGGGGAGTGGACAGTGTGGAGTCTATGGGGGATTGGGGGAATGGATAGTGTGAATTCGATGGGCGATTGGGGGATTAGACAGTGTGGAGTCTATGGGGGATGGAGGGACTGGAGTCTACGCGGGACTGGGGGATTGGAGAGCGGGTGAGTGGAAAGTGTGGAGTCTATGGGGGATTGGGGGATTGGACATTGTGGAGTATATGGGGGATTGGGGGATTGGACAGTGTGGAGTCTATGGGGGATTGGGGGATTGGAAAGTGTGGAGTCTTTGGGGGATTGGGGGATAGGAGTCTGGGGGATTGGACAGGGTGGAGACTATGGGGGATTGGGGGATTGGACAGTGTGGAGTCTATGATGGATTGGGGGACTGGACACTGTGGAGTCTTTGGGGGATTGGGGATTGGACAGTATGGACGCTATGGGGGATAGGGGGATTGGAGTCTGGGAACTTGGATAGTGTGGAGTCTATATGTGTGTGGGTGATTGGAAAGTGTGGAGTCTAGGGGGATTAGGGAATTAGACAGTGTGGAGTGTATGGGGGACTGGGGTTTGGAAAGGGTGGAGTCTAAGGAGGATTGGGTGATTGGCGTCTGGGGGATTGGACAGTGTGGAGTCTATGGGGGATTCTGGGATTGGACAGTGTGGAGTCTATGGGGGACTGGGGGAATAAACAGAGTGGAGTCTGTAGGGGATCGAGGGATCGGACAGTGTGGAGTCTATGGGGGAATGGGGGATCAGACAGTGTGGAGTCTATGGGGGATTGGGGGATTGGACATTTTGGAGTCTATGGGGGATTGGGAGATTGGCGGCTGGGGGCTTGGACAGTGTGGAGTCTATGGGGGATTGGGGGATTGGAGTCTGGGGGCTTGGACAATGTGGAGTCTATGTGTGTATGGGGGATTGGAAAGTGTGGAGACTATATGTAGATTGGGGGATTGGACAGTGTGGAGTCTATGGGGGATTGGGGGATTGGACAGTGTGGAGTCTAAGGGGGTGGTGGGGGATTGGACAGTATGGTGTCTATGGGGGCTTCAGGGAGTGGACAGTGTGGAGTCCATGGGGGATTGGGGGATTGGACTGTGTGGAGTATATGTGGGATTGGGGGATTGGACAGTGTGAAGTCCATGGGGGATTGGGGGATTGGACAGTGTGGTGTCTATGGGGACTTGGGGGAGTGGACAGTGTGGAGTCTACGGGGGATTGGGGGATTGGACAGTGTGGTGTCTATGGGGGATTGGACAGTGTGGTGTCTATGGGGGATTGGGGGATTGGAGGCTGGGGGATTGGACAGTGTTAAGTCGATGCGGGATTGGGGGATTGGACAGTGTGGTGTCTATGGGGGATTGGGGGATAGGAGTCTGGGGGCTGGACAGTGTGTAGTTTATGTCTGTATAGGGGATTGGACAGTGTGGAATCTATGGGGGATTGGGGGATTGGGCGATTGGAAAGTGTGGAGTCTATGAGGGATTGGGGGACTGGACAGTGTGGAGTCTATGGGGGATTGGGGGATTGGGCGATTGGACAGTGTGGAGTCTATGAGGGATTGGGGGACTGGACAGTGTGGAGTCTATGGGGGATTGGGGGATTGGGCGATTGGACAGTGTGGAGTCTATGAGGGATTGGGGGACTGGACAGTGTGGAGTCTATGGGGGATTGGGGGATTGGGCGATTGGACAGTGTGGAGTCTATGAGGGATTGGGGGAGTGGACAGTGTGGAGTCCATGGGGGATTGGGGGATGGGACAATGTGGAGTCTATGTGGGATTGGGGGATTAAACAGTGTGGAGTCTATGGGGGATGGGGGTCTGGAGTCTACGCGGGATTGGGGGATTGGAATGTGGGTGAGTGGAAAGTGTGGAGTCTGTGGGGGATTGGGGGATTGGACATTGTGGAGTCTATGTGGGATTGGGGGATTGGACAGTGTGGAGTCTATGGGGGATGGGGGGACTGGAGTCTACGCGGGATTGGGGGATTGGAATGTGGGTGAGTGGAAAGTGTGGAGTCTGTGGGGGATTGGGGGATTGGACAGTTTGGAGTCTATGGGGGATTTGGGGATTGGATGCTGGGGGATTGGACAGTGTGGAATCTCTGGGGGATTGGGGGATTGGAGGCTGGGAGATTGGACAGTGTTGAGTCAATGGGGGATTGGGGGATTGGACAGTATGGAGTCTATGTGGGATTGGGGGATTACTGCGAGTGAGGGGACAGTGTGGTCTATGGAGTATTGGGCGATTGGACAGTGTGGAGTCTTTGGGGGATTGGGGGATAGGACACTGTGGAGTCTATGGGGGATTGGGGGATTGGAGGCTGGGAGATTGGACAGTGTTGAGTCAATGGGGGATTGGACAGTGTGGAGTCTATGGGGGATTGGGGGATTGGAGGCTGGGAGATTGGACAGTGTTGAGTCCATGGGGGATTGGGCGATTGGAAAGTGTGGAGTCTAAGAGGGATTGGGGGACTGGACAGTGTGGAGTATATGGGGGATTGCTGATTGGAGTCTGGGAGATTGGACAGTGTGGAGTCTATGTGGGATTGGGGGATTGGACAGTGTGGAGTCTATGGGGGATGGGGGGACTGGAGTCTGTGGGGGATTGGGGGATTGGAGTGTGGGTGAGTGGAAAGTGTGGAGTCTGTGGGGGATTTGGGGATTGGATGCTGGGGGATTGGACAGTGTGGAATCTCTGGGGGATTGGGGGATTGGAGGCTGGGAGATTGGACAGTGTTGAGTCAATGGGGGATTGGGGGATTGGACAGTATGGAGTCTATGTGGGATTGGGGGATTACTGCGAGTGAGGGGACAGTGTGGTCTATGGAGTATTGGGCGATTGGACAGTGTGGAGTCTTTGGGGGATTGGGGGATAGGACACTGTGGAGTCTATGGGGGATTGGGGGATTGGAGGCTGGGAGATTGGACAGTGTTGAGTCAATGGGGGATTGGACAGTGTGGAGTCTATGGGGGATTGGGGATTGGAGTCAGTGGAATTGGACAGTGTAGAGTCTAAGGGGGTGGACAGTATGGTGTCTATGGGGGTTTGGGGGAGTGGACAGTCGGGAGTCCATGGGAGATTGGTCAGTGTGGAGTCTATGGGGGCTTGGGGGACTGGAAATTGTGGAGTCTATGGGGGATTGGGGGATTGGACAGGGTGGAGACTATGGGGGATTGGGGGATAGGAGTCCGGGGGATTGGACAGGATGGAGACTATGGGGGATTGGGGGCTTGGATGCTGGGGCATTGGACAGCATGGAGTCCATGGGGGATTGTGGGATTGGACGGTGTGGAGTATGAGGGATTGGCGGACTGGACAGCGTGGAGTCTATGTGGGATTGCTGGATTGCAGTCTGGGGGATTGGACAGTGTGGAGTCTAAGAGGATGGTGGGGGAATTGGACAGTGCGGTGCCTATGGGGGCTTGGGGGAGTGGACAGTGTGGAGTCTATGGGGGATTGGGGGAATGGATAGTGTGAATTCGATGGGCGATTGGGGGATTAGACAGTGTGGAGTCTATGGGGGATGGAGGGACTGGAGTCTACGCGGGACTGGGGGATTGGAGAGCGGGTGAGTGGAAAGTGTGGAGTCTATGGGGGATTGGGGGATTGGACATTGTGGAGTATATGGGGGATTGGGGGATTGGACAGTGTGGAGTCTATGGGGGATTGGGGGATTGGAAAGTGTGGAGTCTTTGGGGGATTGGGGGATAGGAGTCTGGGGGATTGGACAGGGTGGAGACTATGGGGGATTGGGGGATTGGACAGTGTGGAGTCTATGATGGATTGGGGGACTGGACACTGTGGAGTCTTTGGGGGATTGGGGATTGGACAGTATGGACGCTATGGGGGATAGGGGGATTGGAGTCTGGGAACTTGGATAGTGTGGAGTCTATATGTGTGTGGGTGATTGGAAAGTGTGGAGTCTAGGGGGATTAGGGAATTAGACAGTGTGGAGTGTATGGGGGACTGGGGTTTGGAAAGGGTGGAGTCTAAGGAGGATTGGGTGATTGGCGTCTGGGGGATTGGACAGTGTGGAGTCTATGGGGGATTCTGGGATTGGACAGTGTGGAGTCTATGGGGGACTGGGGGAATAAACAGAGTGGAGTCTGTAGGGGATCGAGGGATCGGACAGTGTGGAGTCTATGGGGGAATGGGGGATCAGACAGTGTGGAGTCTATGGGGGATTGGGGGATTGGACATTTTGGAGTCTATGGGGGATTGGGAGATTGGCGGCTGGGGGCTTGGACAGTGTGGAGTCTATGGGGGATTGGGGGATTGGAGTCTGGGGGCTTGGACAATGTGGAGTCTATGTGTGTATGGGGGATTGGAAAGTGTGGAGACTATATGTAGATTGGGGGATTGGACAGTGTGGAGTCTATGGGGGATTGGGGGATTGGACAGTGTGGAGTCTAAGGGGGTGGTGGGGGATTGGACAGTATGGTGTCTATGGGGGCTTCAGGGAGTGGACAGTGTGGAGTCCATGGGGGATTGGGGGATTGGACTGTGTGGAGTATATGTGGGATTGGGGGATTGGACAGTGTGAAGTCCATGGGGGATTGGGGGATTGGACAGTGTGGTGTCTATGGGGACTTGGGGGAGTGGACAGTGTGGAGTCTACGGGGGATTGGGGGATTGGACAGTGTGGTGTCTATGGGGGATTGGACAGTGTGGTGTCTATGGGGGATTGGGGGATTGGAGGCTGGGGGATTGGACAGTGTTAAGTCGATGCGGGATTGGGGGATTGGACAGTGTGGTGTCTATGGGGGATTGGGGGATAGGAGTCTGGGGGCTGGACAGTGTGTAGTTTATGTCTGTATAGGGGATTGGACAGTGTGGAATCTATGGGGGATTGGGGGATTGGGCGATTGGAAAGTGTGGAGTCTATGAGGGATTGGGGGACTGGACAGTGTGGAGTCTATGGGGGATTGGGGGATTGGGCGATTGGACAGTGTGGAGTCTATGAGGGATTGGGGGACTGGACAGTGTGGAGTCTATGGGGGATTGGGGGATTGGGCGATTGGACAGTGTGGAGTCTATGAGGGATTGGGGGACTGGACAGTGTGGAGTCTATGGGGGATTGGGGGATTGGGCGATTGGACAGTGTGGAGTCTATGAGGGATTGGGGGAGTGGACAGTGTGGAGTCCATGGGGGATTGGGGGATGGGACAATGTGGAGTCTATGTGGGATTGGGGGATTAAACAGTGTGGAGTCTATGGGGGATGGGGGTCTGGAGTCTACGCGGGATTGGGGGATTGGAATGTGGGTGAGTGGAAAGTGTGGAGTCTGTGGGGGATTGGGGGATTGGACATTGTGGAGTCTATGTGGGATTGGGGGATTGGACAGTGTGGAGTCTATGGGGGATGGGGGGACTGGAGTCTACGCGGGATTGGGGGATTGGAATGTGGGTGAGTGGAAAGTGTGGAGTCTGTGGGGGATTGGGGGATTGGACAGTTTGGAGTCTATGGGGGATTTGGGGATTGGATGCTGGGGGATTGGACAGTGTGGAATCTCTGGGGGATTGGGGGATTGGAGGCTGGGAGATTGGACAGTGTTGAGTCAATGGGGGATTGGGGGATTGGACAGTATGGAGTCTATGTGGGATTGGGGGATTACTGCGAGTGAGGGGACAGTGTGGTCTATGGAGTATTGGGCGATTGGACAGTGTGGAGTCTTTGGGGGATTGGGGGATAGGACACTGTGGAGTCTATGGGGGATTGGGGGATTGGAGGCTGGGAGATTGGACAGTGTTGAGTCAATGGGGGATTGGACAGTGTGGAGTCTATGGGGGATTGGGGGATTGGAGGCTGGGAGATTGGACAGTGTTGAGTCCATGGGGGATTGGGCGATTGGAAAGTGTGGAGTCTAAGAGGGATTGGGGGACTGGACAGTGTGGAGTATATGGGGGATTGCTGATTGGAGTCTGGGAGATTGGACAGTGTGGAGTCTATGTGGGATTGGGGGATTGGACAGTGTGGAGTCTATGGGGGATGGGGGGACTGGAGTCTGTGGGGGATTGGGGGATTGGAGTGTGGGTGAGTGGAAAGTGTGGAGTCTGTGGGGGATTTGGGGATTGGATGCTGGGGGATTGGACAGTGTGGAATCTCTGGGGGATTGGGGGATTGGAGGCTGGGAGATTGGACAGTGTTGAGTCAATGGGGGATTGGGGGATTGGACAGTATGGAGTCTATGTGGGATTGGGGGATTACTGCGAGTGAGGGGACAGTGTGGTCTATGGAGTATTGGGCGATTGGACAGTGTGGAGTCTTTGGGGGATTGGGGGATAGGACACTGTGGAGTCTATGGGGGATTGGGGGATTGGAGGCTGGGAGATTGGACAGTGTTGAGTCAATGGGGGATTGGACAGTGTGGAGTCTATGGGGGATTGGGGATTGGAGTCAGTGGAATTGGACAGTGTAGAGTCTAAGGGGGTGGACAGTATGGTGTCTATGGGGGTTTGGGGGAGTGGACAGTCGGGAGTCCATGGGAGATTGGTCAGTGTGGAGTCTATGGGGGCTTGGGGGACTGGAAATTGTGGAGTCTATGGGGGATTGGGGGATTGGACAGGGTGGAGACTATGGAGGATTGGGGGATTGGATGCTGGGGGATTGGACAGTGTGGAGTCTATGTGGGTATGTGGGATTGGACAGTGTGGAGACCATAGGGGATTGGGGGATTGGACAGTGTGGAATCTATGGGGGATTGCGGGATTGGAGTCTGTGGGATTGGACAGTGTGAGGTCTATGGGGGATTGGACAGTGTGGAGTCATTGGGGGATTGGGGAATTGGACAGTTTGGAGTCAATGGGACTGGGAGATTGGACACTGTTGAGTCTATGGGTGATTGGGGCATTGGACAGTGTAGAGTCTAAGGGGTTGGACAGTATGGTATCTATGGGGGTTTGGGGGAGTGGACAGTCGGGAGTCCATGGGGGATTGGAAATTGTGGAGTCTATGGGGGATTGGGGGATAGGAGTCCGGGGGATTGGACAGGATGGAGACTATGGGGGATTGGGGGCTTGGATGCTGGGGCATTGGACAGCATGGAGTCCATGGGGGATTGTGGGATTGGACGGTGTGGAGTATGAGGGATTGGCGGACTGGACAGCGTGGAGTCTATGTGGGATTGCTGGATTGCAGTCTGGGGGATTGGACAGTGTGGAGTCTAAGAGGATGGTGGGGGAATTGGACAGTGCGGTGCCTATGGGGGCTTGGGGGAGTGGACAGTGTGAAGTCTATGGGGGATTGGGGGAATGGATAGTGTGAATTCGATGGGCGATTGGGGGATTATACAGTGTGGAGTCTATGGGGGATGGAGGGACTGGAGTCTACGCGGGACTGGGGGATTGGAGAGCGGGTGAGTGGAAAGTGTGGAGTCTATGGGGGATTGGGGGATTGGACATTGTGGAGTATATGGGGGATTGGGGGATTGGACAGTGTGGAGTCTATGGGGGATTGGGGGATTGGAAAGTGTGGAGTCTATGGGGGATTGGGGGATAGGAGTCCGGGGGATTGGACAGGATGGAGACTATGGGGGATTGGGGGCTTGGATGCTGGGGCATTGGACAGCATGGAGTCCATGGGGGATTGTGGGATTGGACGGTGTGGAGTATGAGGGATTGGCGGACTGGACAGCGTGGAGTCTATGTGGGATTGCGGGATTGCAGTCTGGGGGATTGGACAGTGTGGAGTCTAAGAGGATGGTGGGGGAATTGGACAGTGCGGTGCCTATGGGGGCTTGGGGGAGTGGACAGTGTGGAGTCTATGGGGGATTGGGGGAATGGATAGTGTGAATTCGATGGGCGATTGGGGGATTAGACAGTGTGGAGTCTATGGGGGATGGAGGGACTGGAGTCTACGCGGGACTGGGGGATTGGAGAGCGGGTGAGTGGAAAGTGTGGAGTCTATGGGGGATTGGGGGATTGGACATTGTGGAGTATATGGGGGATTGGGGGATTGGACAGTGTGGAGTCTATGGGGGATTGGGGGATTGGAAAGTGTGGAGTCTATGGGGGATTGGGGGATAGGAGTCCGGGGGATTGGACAGGATGGAGACTATGGGGGATTGGGGGCTTGGATGCTGGGGCATTGGACAGCATGGAGTCCATGGGGGATTGTGGGATTGGACGGTGTGGAGTATGAGGGATTGGCGGACTGGACAGCGTGGAGTCTATGTGGGATTGCTGGATTGCAGTCTGGGGGATTGGACAGTGTGGAGTCTAAGAGGATGGTGGGGGAATTGGACAGTGCGGTGCCTATGGGGGCTTGGGGGAGTGGACAGTGTGGAGTCTATGGGGGATTGGGGGAATGGATAGTGTGAATTCGATGGGCGATTGGGGGATTAGACAGTGTGGAGTCTATGGGGGATGGAGGGACTGGAGTCTACGCGGGACTGGGGGATTGGAGAGCGGGTGAGTGGAAAGTGTGGAGTCTATGGGGGATTGGGGGATTGGACATTGTGGAGTATATGGGGGATTGGGGGATTGGACAGTGTGGAGTCTATGGGGGATTGGGGGATTGGAAAGTGTGGAGTCTTTGGGGGATTGGGGGATAGGAGTCTGGGGGATTGGACAGGGTGGAGACTATGGGGGATTGGGGGATTGGACAGTGTGGAGTCTATGATGGATTGGGGGACTGGACACTGTGGAGTCTTTGGGGGATTGGGGATTGGACAGTATGGACGCTATGGGGGATAGGGGGATTGGAGTCTGGGAACTTGGATAGTGTGGAGTCTATATGTGTGTGGGTGATTGGAAAGTGTGGAGTCTAGGGGGATTAGGGAATTAGACAGTGTGGAGTGTATGGGGGACTGGGGTTTGGAAAGGGTGGAGTCTAAGGAGGATTGGGTGATTGGCATCTGGGGGATTGGACAGTGTGGAGTCTATGGGGGATTCTGGGATTGGACAGTGTGGAGTCTATGGGGGACTGGGGGAATAAACAGAGTGGAGTCTGTAGGGGATCGAGGGATCGGACAGTGTGGAGTCTATGGGGGAATGGGGGATCAGACAGTGTGGAGTCTATGGGGGATTGGGGGATTGGACATTTTGGAGTCTATGGGGGATTGGGAGATTGGCGGCTGGGGGCTTGGACAGTGTGGAGTCTATGGGGGATTGGGGGATTGGAGTCTGGGGGCTTGGACAATGTGGAGTCTATGTGTGTATGGGGGATTGGAAAGTGTGGAGACTATATGTAGATTGGGGGATTGGACAGTGTGGAGTCTATGGGGGATTGGGGGATTGGACATTGTGGAGTCTATAGTGAATTGGGGGATTGGACAGTGTGGAGTCTAAGGGGGTGGTGGGGGATTGGACAGTATGGTGTCTATGGGGGCTTCAGGGAGTGGACAGTGTGGAGTCCATGGGGGATTGGGGGATTGGACTGTGTGGAGTATATGTGGGATTGGGGGATTGGACAGTGTGAAGTCCATGGGGGATTGGGGGATTGGACAGTGTGGTGTCTATGGGGACTTGGGGGAGTGGACAGTGTGGAGTCTACGGGGGATTGGGGGATTGGACAGTGTGGTGTCTATGGGGGATTGGACAGTGTGGTGTCTATGGGGGATTGGGGGATTGGAGGCTGGGGGATTGGACAGTGTTAAGTCGATGCGGGATTGGGGGATTGGACAGTGTGGTGTCTATGGGGGATTGGGGGATAGGAGTCTGGGGGCTGGACAGTGTGTAGTTTATGTCTGTATAGGGGATTGGACAGTGTGGAGTCCATGGGGGATTGGGGGATTGGGCGATTGGAAAGTGTGGAGTCCATGGGGGATTGGGGGATTGGGCGATTGGAAAGTGTGGAGTCCATGGGGGATTGGGGGATTGGACAGTGTGGAGTCTAAGAGGGATTGGGGGACTGGACAGTGTGGAGTGTATGGGGGATTGCTGATTGGAGTCTGGGAGATTGGACAGTGTGGAATCTAAGGGAGTGGTGGGGTTTGGACCGTGCGGTGCCTATGGGGGCTTGGGGGAGTGGACAGTGTGGAGTCTATGGGGGATTGGGGGATTGGACAGTGTGGAGTCTATGGGGGATTGGGGGATTGGAAAGTGTGGAGTCTATGGGGGATTGTGGGATAGGAGTCCGGGGGATTGGACAGGGTGGAGTCTATGGGGACTTGGGGGAGTGGACAGTGTGGAGTCTATGGGGGATTGGGGGATTGGAAAGTGTGGAGTCTATGGGGGATTGTGGGATAGGAGTCCGGGGGATTGGACAGGGTGGAGTCTATGGGGACTTGGGGGAGTGGACATTGTGGAGTCTATGGGGGATTGGGGGATTGGACAGTGTGGAGTCTAAGGGGGTGGTGGGGGATTGGACAGTATGGTGTCTATGGGGGCTTCAGGGAGTGGACAGTGTGGAGTCCATGGGGGATTGGGGGATTGGACTGTGTGGAGTATATGTGGGATTGGGGGATTGGACAGTGTGGAGTCTATGGGGGATTGTGGGATAGGAGTCCGGGGGATTGGACAGGGTGGAGACTAAGGGGGTGGTGGGGGATTGTACAGTGTGGAGTCTATGGGGGATTGGGGGATAGGAGTCTGGGGGATTGGACAGGGTGGAGACTATGGGGGATTGGGGGATTGGACAGTGTGGAGTCTATGATGGATTGGGGGACTGGACACTGTGGAGTCTTTGGGGGATTGGGGATTGGACAGTATGGACGCTATGGGGGATAGGGGGATTGGAGTCTGGGAACTTGGATAGTGTGGAGTCTATATGTGTGTGGGTGATTGGAAAGTGTGGAGTCTAGGGGGATTAGGGAATTAGACAGTGTGGAGTGTATGGGGGACTGGGGTTTGGAAAGGGTGGAGTCTAAGGAGGATTGGGTGATTGGCGTCTGGGGGATTGGACAGTGTGGAGTCTATGGGGGATTCTGGGATTGGACAGTGTGGAGTCTATGGGGGTCTGGGGGATTAAACAGAGTGGAGTCTGTAGGGGATCGAGGGATCGGACAGTGTGGAGTCTATGGGGGAATGGGGGATCAGACAGTGTGGAGTCTATGGGGGATTGGGGGATTGGACATTTTGGAGTCTATGGGGGATTGGGAGATTGGCGGCTGGGGGCTTGGACAGTGTGGAGCCTATGTGTGTATGGGGGATTGGACAGTCTGTAGTCTATGCGGGATTGGGGGATTGGACAGTGTGGAGACTATGGGGGATGGAGGGATAGGAGTCTGGGGGATTGGACAGGGTGGAGTCTATGGGGGATTGGGGGATTGGACAGTGTGGAGTCTATGGGGGATTGGAGTCTGGGGGCTTGGACAATGTGGAGTCTATGTGTGTATGGGGGATTGGAAAGTGTGGAGACTATATGTAGATTGGGGGATTGGACAGTGTGGAGTCTATGGGGGATTGGGGGATTGGACATTGTCGAGTCTATAGTGAATTGGGGGATTGGACAGTGTGGAGTCTAAGGGGGTGGTGGGGGATTGGACAGTATGGTGTCTATGGGGGCTTCAGGGAGTGGACAGTGTGGAGTCCATGGGGGATTGGGGGATTGGACTGTGTGGAGTATATGTGGGATTGGGGGATTGGACAGTGTGAAGTCCATGGGGGATTGGGGGATTGGACAGTGTGGTGTCTATGGGGACTTGGGGGAGTGGACAGTGTGGTGTCTATGGGGGATTGGACAGTGTGGTGTCTATGGGGGATTGGGGGATTGGAGGCTGGGGGATTGGACAGTGTTAAGTCGATGCGGGATTGGGGGATTGGACAGTGTGGTGTCTATGCGGGATTGGGGGATAGGAGTCTGGGGGCTGGACAGTGTGTAGTTTATGTCTGTATAGGGGATTGGACAGTGTGGAGTCCATGGGGGATTGGGGGATTGGGCGATTGGAAAGTGTGGAGTCCATGGGGGATTGGGGGATTGGGCGATTGGAAAGTGTGGAGTCCATGGGGGATTGGGGGATTGGACAGTGTGGAGTCTAAGAGGGATTGGGGGACTGGACAGTGTGGAGTGTATGGGGGTTTGCTGATTGGAGTCTGGGAGATTGGACAGTGTGGAATCTAAGGGAGTGGTGGGGTTTGGACCGTGCGGTGCCTATGGGGGCTTGGGGGAGTGGACAGTGTGGAGTCTATGGGGGATTGGGGGATTGGACAGTGTGGAGTCCATGGGGGATTGGGGGATTGGAAAGTGTGGAGTCTATGGGGGATTGTGGGATAGGAGTCCGGGGGATTGGACAGGGTGGAGTCTATGGGGACTTGGGGGAGTGGACATTGTGGAGTCTATGGGGGATTGGGGGATTGGAAAGTGTGGAGTCTATGGGGGATTGTGGGATAGGAGTCCGGGGGATTGGACAGGGTAGAGACTATGGGGACTTGGGGGAGTGGACAGTGTGGAGTCTATGGGGGATTGGGGGATTGGATAGTGTGGAGTCTATGGGGGATTGTGGGATAGGAGTCCGGGGGATTGGACAGGGTGGAGTCTATGGGGACTTGGGGGAGTGGACATTGTGGAGTCTATGGGGGATTGGGGGATTGGACAGTGTGGAGTCTAAGGGGGTGGTGGGGGATTGGACAGTATGGTGTCTATGGGGGCTTCAGGGAGTGGACAGTGTGGAGTCCATGGGGGATTGGGGGATTGGACTGTGTGGAGTATATGTGGGATTGGGGGATTGGACAGTGTGGAGTCTATGGGGGATTGTGGGATAGGAGTCCGGGGGATTGGACAGGGTGGAGACTAAGGGGGTGGTGGGGGATTGTACAGTGTGGAGTCTATGGGGGCTTGGCGGATTGGACAGTGTGCAGTCTATGGGGGATTGGCGGATAGGACAGTGTGGATTCTATGGGGGATTGGGGGATTGGAGGCTGGGGGATTGGACAGTGTTGAGTCGATGCGGGATTGGGGGATTGGACAGTGTGGTGTCTATGGGGGATTGGGGGATAGGAGTCTGGGGGCTGGACAGTGTGTAGTTTATGTCTGTATAGGGGATTGGACAGTGTGGAGTCCATGGGGGATTGGGCGATTGGACAGTGTGGAGTCTATGGGGGATTGGGGGATTGGGCGATTGGAAAGTGTGGAGTCCATGGGGGATTGGGGGATTGGACAGTGTGGAGTCCATGGGGGATTGGGGGATTGGAAAGTGTGGAGTCTATGGGGGATTGTGGGATAGGAGTCCGGGGGATTGGACAGGGTGGAGTCTATGGGGACTTGGGGGAGTGGACATTGTGGAGTCTATGGGGGATTGGGGGATTGGAAAGTGTGGAGTCTATGGGGGATTGTGGGATAGGAGTCCGGGGGATTGGACAGGGTAGAGACTATGGGGACTTGGGGGAGTGGACAGTGTGGAGTCTATGGGGGATTGGGGGATTGGATAGTGTGGAGTCTATGGGGGATTGTGGGATAGGAGTCCGGGGGATTGGACAGGGTGGAGTCTATGGGGACTTGGGGGAGTGGACATTGTGGAGTCTATGGGGGATTGGGGGATTGGACAGTGTGGAGTCTAAGGGGGTGGTGGGGGATTGGACAGTATGGTGTCTATGGGGGCTTCAGGGAGTGGACAGTGTGGAGTCCATGGGGGATTGGGGGATTGGACTGTGTGGAGTATATGTGGGATTGGGGGATTGGACAGTGTGGAGTCTATGGGGGATTGTGGGATAGGAGTCCGGGGGATTGGACAGGGTGGAGACTAAGGGGGTGGTGGGGGATTGTACAGTGTGGAGTCTATGGGGGCTTGGCGGATTGGACAGTGTGCAGTCTATGGGGGATTGGCGGATAGGACAGTGTGGATTCTATGGGGGATTGGGGGATTGGAGGCTGGGGGATTGGACAGTGTTGAGTCGATGCGGGATTGGGGGATTGGACAGTGTTGTGTCTATGGGGGATTGGGAGATAGGAGTCTGGGGGCTGGACAGTGTGTAGTTTATGTCTGTATAGGGGATTGGACAGTGTGGAGTCCATGGGGGATTGGGGGATTGGACAGTGTGGAGTCTATGGGGGATTGGG
This sequence comes from Hypanus sabinus, assembly GCF_030144855.1. NCBI lineage: Eukaryota > Metazoa > Chordata > Chondrichthyes > Myliobatiformes > Dasyatidae > Hypanus > Hypanus sabinus. The sequence goes on from NW_026779190.1 coordinate 43,883, forward strand.
GGATTGGGCGATTGGAAAGTGTGGAGTCCATGGGGGATTGGGGGATTGGACAGTGTGGAGTCTATGAGGGATTGGGGGACTGGACAGTGTGGAGTATATGGGGGAATGCTGATTGGAGTCTGGGAGATTGGACAGTGTGGAATCTAAGGGAGTGGTGGGGGATTGGACAGTGCAGTGCCTATGGGAGCTTTGGGAAGTGGACAGTGTGGAGTCCATAGGGGATTGGGGGATTGGGCAATGTGGAGTCTATGGGGGATTGGGGGATTGGACAGTGTGCAGTCTATTTGGGATTGGGGGATTAGTGCGAGTGAGCGGACAGTGTGGTCTATGGAGTATTGGGCGATTGGACAGTGTGGAGTCGATGGGGGATTGGGGGATAGGACACTGTGGAGTCTATGGGGGATTGGGGGAGAGGAGTCTGGGGAATGGACAGTGTGGATTCGATGGGAGATTGGGGGATTGGAGGCTGGGGGCTGGACAGTGTGGACTCTATGGGGGATTAGTGGATTGGAGTCCGGGGGTTGGGCAGTGTGGAGACTAAGGGGGATTGGGGGAATGGATAGTGTGAATTCGATGGGCGATTGGGGGATTAGACAGTGTGGAGTCTATGGGGGATGGAGGGACTGGAGTCTACGCGGGATTGGGGGATTGGAGAGCGGGTGAGTGGAAAGTGTGGAGTCTAATGGGGGATTGGGGGATTGGACATTGTGGAGTATATGGGGGATTGGGGGATTTAACAGTGTGGAGTCTATGGGGGATTGGGGGATTGGAAAGTGTGGAGTCTATGGGGGATTGGGGGATAGGAGTCTGGGGGATTGGACAGGGTGGAGACTATGGGGGATTGGGGGATTGGACAGTGTGGAGTCTATGATGGATTGGGGGACTGGACACTGTGGAGTCTTTGGGGGATTGGGGATTGGACAGTATGGACGCTATGGGGGATAGGGGGATTGGAGTCTGGGAACTTGGATAGTGTGGAGTCTATATGTGTGTGGGGGATTGGAAAGTGTGGAGTCTAGGGGGATTAGGGGATTAGGCAGTGTGGAGTGTATGGGGGACTGGGGTTTGGAAAGGGTGGAGTCTAAGGAGGATTGGGTGATTGGCGTCTGGGGGATTGGACAGTGTGGAGTCTATGGGGCATTGGGGGATTGGACATTTTGGAGTCTATGGGGGATTGGGAGATTGGCGGCTGGGGGCTTGGACAGTGTGGAGCCTATGTGTGTATGGGGGATTGGACAGTCTGTAGTCTATGCGGGATTGGGGGATTGGACAGTGTGGAGTCTATGGGGGATGGAGGGATAGGAGTCTGGGGGATTGGACAGGGTGGAGTCTATGGGGGATTGGGGGATTGGACAGTGTGGAGTCTATGGGGGATTGGGGGATTGGAGTCTGGGGGCTTGGACAATGTGGAGTCTATGTGTGTATGGGGGATTGGAAAGTGTGGAGACTATATGTGGATTGGGGGATTGGACAGTGTGGAGTCTATGGGGGATTGTGGGATAGGAGTCCGGGGGATTGGACAGGGTGGAGTCTAAGGGGACTTGGGGGAGTGGACAGTGTGGAGTCTACGGGGGATTGGGGGATTGGACAGAGTGGAGTCTATGGGGGATTGGACGGTGTGCAGTCTATGGGGGATTGGCGGATAGGACATTGTGGGGTCTCTGGGGGATTGGGGGATTGGAAAGTGTGGAGTCTATGGCGGATTGTGGGATAGGAGTCCGGGGGATTGGACAGGGTGGAGTCTATGGGGACTTGGGGGAGTGGACAGTGTGGAGTCTATGGGGGATTGGGGGATTGGAAAGTGTGGAGTCTATGGGGGATTGTGGGATAGGAGTCCGGGGGATTGGACAGGGTGGAGTCTATGGGGACTTGGGGGAGTGGACATTGTGGAGTCTATGGGGGATTGGGGGATTGGACAGTGTGGAGTCTAAGGGGGTGGTGGGGGATTGGACAGTATGGTGTCTATGGGGGCTTCAGGGAGTGGACAGTGTGGAGTCCATGGGGGATTGGGGTATTGGACTGTGTGGAGTATATGTGGGATTGGGGGATTGGACAGTGTGGAGTCTATGGGGGATTGTGGGATAGGAGTCCGGGGGATTGGACAGGGTGCAGACTAAGGGGGTGGTGGGGGATTGTACGGTGTGGAGTCTATGGGGGCTTGGCGGATTGGACAGTGTGCAGTCTATAGGGGATTGGCGGATAGGACAGTGTGGATTCTATGGGGGATTGGGGGATTGGAGGCTGGGGGATTGGACAGTGTTGAGTCGATGCGGGATTGGGGGATTGGACAGTGTGGTGTCTATGGGGGATTGGGGGATTGGACAATGTGGAGTCTATGGGGGATTGGGGGATTGGACAGTGTGCAGTCTATTTGGGATTGGGGGATTAGTGCGAGTGAGCGGACAGTGTGGTCTATGGAGTATTGGGCGATTGGACAGTGTGGAGTCGATGGGGGATTGGGGGATAGGACACTGTGGAGTCTATGGGGGATTGGTGGATAGGACAGTGCAGAGTCTATGGGGGATTGGGGGAGAGGAGTCTGGGGAATGGACAGTGTGGATTCGATGGGAGATTGGGGGATTGGAGGCTGGGGGCTGGACAGTGTGGACTCTATGGGGGATTAGTGGATTGGAGTCCGGGGGTTGGGCAGTGTGGAGTCTAAGGGGGATTGGGGGAATGGATAGTGTGAATTCGATGGGCGATTGGGGGATTAGACAGTGTGGAGTCTATGGGGGATGGAGGGACTGGAGTCTACGCGGGATTGGGGGATTGGAGAGCGGGTGAGTGGAAAGTGTGGAGTCTATGGGGGATTGGGGGATTGGACATTGTGGAGTATATGGGGGATTGGGGGATTGGACAGTGTGGAGTCTATGGGGGATTGGGGAATTGGAAAGTGTGGAGTCTATGGGGGATTGGGGGATAGGAGTCTGGGGGATTGGACAGGGTGGAGACTATGGGGGATTGGGGGATTGGACAGTGTGGAGTCTATGATGGATTGGGGGACTGGACACTGTGGAGTCTTTGGGGGATTGGGGATTGGACAGTATGGACGCTATGGGGGATAGGGGGATTGGAGTCTGGGAACTTGGATAGTGTGGAGTCTATATGTGTGTGGGGGATTGGAAAGTGTGGAGTCTAGGGGGATTAGGGGATTAGACAGTGTGGAGTGTATGGGGGACTGCGGTTTGGAAAGGGTGGAGTCTAAGGAGGATTGGGTGATTGGCGTCTGGGGGATTGGACAGTGTGGAGTCTATGGGGGATTCTGTGATTGGGCAGTGTGGAGTCTATGGGGGACTGGGGGATTAAACAGAGTGGTCTGTAGGGGATCGAGGGATCGGACAGTGTGGAGTCTATGGGGGAATGGGGGATCAGACAGTGTGGAGTCTATGGGGCATTGGGGGATTGGACATTTTGGAGTCTATGGGGGATTGGGAGATTGGCGGCTGGGGGCTTGGACAGTGTGGAGCCTATGTGTGTATGGGGGATTGGACAGTCTGTAGTCTATGCGGGATTGGGGGATTGGACAGTGTGGAGTCTATGGGGGATGGAGGGATAGGAGTCTGGGGGATTGGACAGGGTGGAGTCTATGGGGGATTGGGGGATTGGACAGTGTGGAGTCTATGGGGGATTGGGGGATTGGAGTCTGGGGGCTTGGACAATGTGGAGTCTATGTGTGTATGGGGGATTGGAAAGTGTGGAGACTATATGTGGATTGGGGGATTGGACAGTGTGGAGTCTATGGGGGATTGGGGGATTGGACATTGTGGAGTCTATAGTGAATTGGGGGATTGGACAGTGTGGAGTCTATGGGGGATTGTGGGATAGGAGTCCGGGGGATTGGACAGGGTGGAGTCTATGGGGACTTGGGGGAGTGGACAGTGTGGAGTCTACGGGGGATTGGGGGATTGGACAGTGTGGAGTCTATGGGGGATTGGACAGTGTGCAGTCTATGGGGGATTGGCGGATAGGACATTGTGGGGTCTCTGGGGGATTGGCCGATTGGACAGGGTGGATTCTATTGGGGATTGGGGGATTGGAGGCTGGGGGATTGGACAGTGTTGAGTCTATGGGGGATTGGGGGATTGGACAGTGTGGAGTCTATGGGGGATTGGGGGATTGGGCGATTGGAAAGTGTGGAGTCCATGGGGGATTGGGGGATTGGACAGTGTGGAGTCTATGAGGGATTGGGGGACTGGAAAGTGTGCAGTCTGTGGGGGATTGGAGGATTGGACAGAGTGGAGTCTATGGGGGATTGTGGATTGGACAGTGTGGAGTCCATAGGGGATTGGGGGATTGGACAATGTGGAGTCTATGGGGGATTGGGGGATTAGACAGTGTGGAGTCTATGGGGGATGGGGGGACTGGAGTCTACGCGGGATTGGGGGATTGGAGTGTGGGTGAGTGGAAAGTGTGGAGTCTATGGGGGATTGGGGGATTGGACAGTGTGGAGTGTATGCAGGATTGGGGGATTAGACTGTGTGGAGTCTATGAGGGATTTGGGGATTGGATGCTGGGGGATTGGACAGTGTGGAATCTCTGGGGGATTGTGGATTGGACAGTGTGGAGTCTATGGGGGATTGCGGGATTTGAAAGTGAGGAGTCTATGGGGAATGGGGGGATTGGGGGATTAGTGTGGGTGAGTGGACAGTGTGGAGACTATGGAGTATTGGGGGATCGGACAGTGTGGAGTCGATGGGAGATTGGTGGAATGGAGGCTTGTGGGAGTGGACAGTGTGGTGTCTATGGGGGATTGGGGGATTGGACAGTGTGGAGTCCATGGGGGATTGGGGGATTGGACAGTGTGCAGTCTATTTGGGATTGGGGAATTAGTGCGAGTGAGCGGACAGTGTGGTCTATGGAGTATTGGGCGATTGGACAGTGTGGAGTCGATGGGGGATTGGGGGATAGGACACTGTGGAGTCTATGGGGGATTGGTGGATAGGACAGTGCAGAGTCTATGGGGGATTCGGGGATTGGAGGCTGGGGGCTGGACAGTGTGGACTCTATGGGGGATTAGTGGATTGGAGTCTGGGGGTTGGGCAGTGTGGAGTCTAAGGGAGTGGTGGGGGATTGGACAGTGTGGAGTCTATGGGAGATTGGGGAATGGACAGTGTGGTGTATATACAGGATTGGGGGATTAGACTGTGTGGAGTCTATGGGGGATTGTAGATTGGACAGTGTGGAGTCTATGGGGGATTGCGGGATTAGTGTGGGTGAGTGGACAGTGTGGAGTCTATGGGGGATTGGGGGATAGGAGTCTGGGGGATTGGACATGGTGGAGTCGATGGGTGATTGGTGGATTGGAGGCTTGGGGTAGTGGACAATGTGGAGTCCATGGCGGATTGGGGGATTGGACAGCGTGGAGTCTATGGGGGATTGGGGGATTGGGCGATTGGAAAGTGTGGAGTCCATGGGGGATTGGGGGATTGGACAGTGTGGAGTCTATGGGGGATTGGGCGATTGGAAAGTGTGGAGTCCATGGGGGATTGGGGGATTGGACAGTGTGGAGTCTATGAGGGATTGGGGGACTGGACAGTGTGGAGTCTATGGGGGATTGGGGGATTGGACAGTGTGCAGTCTGTGGGGGATTGGGGGATTAGACAGTGTGGAGTCTATGGGGGATGGGGGGACTGGAGTCTACGCGGGATTGGGGGATTGGAGTGTGGGTGAGTGGAAAGTGTGGAGTCTATGGGGGATTGGGGGATTGGACAGTGTGGAGTGTATGCAGGATTGGGGGATTAGACTGTGTGGAGTCTATGAGGGATTTGGGGATTGGATGCTGGGGGATTGGACAGTGTGGAATCTCTGGGGGATTGTGGATTGGACAGTGTGGAGTCTATGGGGGATTGCGGGATTTGAAAGTGAGGAGTCTATGGGGAATGGGGGGATTGGGGGATTAGTGTGTGTGAGTTGACAGTGTGGAGACTATGGAGTATTGTGGGATCGGACAGTGTGGAGTCGATGGGGGATTGGGGGAATGGACGGTGTGGAGTCTATCGGGGATTGTGGGATAGGTGTCTGGGGGATTGGACAGGGTGGAGTCGATGGGAGATTGGTGGAATGGAGGCTTGTGGGAGTGGACAGTGTGGTGTCTATGGGGGATTGGGGGATTGGACAGTGTGGAGTCCATGGGGGATTGGGGGATTGGACAGTGTGCAGTCTATTTGGGATTGGGGAATTAGTGCGAGTGAGCGGACAGTGTGGTCTATGGAGTATTGGGCGATTGGACAGTGTGGAGTCAATGGGGGATTGGGGGATAGGACACTGTGGAGTCTATGGGGGATTGGTGGATAGGACAGTGCAGAGTCTATGGGGGATTGGGGGATTGGAGGCTGGGGGCTGGACAGTGTGGACTCTATGGGGGATTAGTGGATAGGAGTCTGGGGGTTGGGCAGTGTGGAGTCTAAGGGAGTGGTGGGGGATTGGACAGTGCGGAGTCTATGGGAGATTGGGGAATGGACAGTGTGGTGTATATACAGGATTGGGGGATTAGACTGTGTGGAGTCTATGGGGGATTGTAGATTGGACAGTGTGGAGTCTATGGGGGATTGCGGGATTAGTGTGGGTGAGTGGACAGTGTGGAGTCTATGGGGGATTGGGGGATAGGAGTCTGGGGGATTGGACATGGTGGAGTCGATGGGTGATTGGTGGATTGGAGGCTTGGGGTAGTGGACAATGTGGAGTCCATGGCGGATTGGGGGATTGGACAGTGTGGAGTCTATGGGGGATTGGGGGATTGGGCGATTGGAAAGTGTGGAGTCCATGGGGGATTGGGGGATTGGACAGTGTGGAGTCTATGGGGGATTGGGGGATTGGGCGATTGGAAAGTGTGGAGTCCATGGGGGATTGGGGGATTGGACAGTGTGGAGTCTATGAGGGATTGGGGGACTGGACAGTGTGGAGTCTTTGGGGGATTGGGGATTGGACAGTATGGACGCTATGGGGGATAGGGGGATTGGAGTCTGGGAACTTGGATAGTGTGGAGTCTATATGTGTGTGGGGGATTGGAAAGTGTGGAGTCTAGGGGGATTAGGGGATTGACAGTGTGGAGTGTATGGGGGACTGGGGTTTGGAAAGGGTGGAGTCTAAGGAGGATTGGGTGATTGGCGTCTGGGGGATTGGACAGTGTGGAGTCTATGGGGGATTCTGGGATTGGACAGTGTGGAGTCTATGGGGGACTGGGGGATTAAACAGAGTGGAGTCTGTAGGGGATCGAGGGATCGGACAGTGTGGAGTCTATGGGGGAATGGGGGATCAGACAGTGTGGAGTCTATGGGGCATTGGGGGATTGGACATTTTGGAGTCTATGGGGGATTGGGAGATTGGCGGCTGGGGGCTTGGACAGTGTGGAGCCTATGTGTGTATGGGGGATTGGACAGTCTGTAGTCTATGCGGGATTGGGGGATTGGACAGTGTGGAGTCTATGGGGGATGGAGGGATAGGAGTCTGGGGGATTGGACAGGGTGGAGTCTATGTGGGATTGGGGGATTGGACAGTGTGGAGTCTATGGGGGATTGGGGGATTGGAGTCTGGGGGCTTGGACAATGTGGAGTCTATGTGTGTATGGGGGATTGGAAAGTGTGGAGACTATATGTGGATTGGGGGATTGGACATTGTGGAGTCTATAGTGAATTGGGGGATTGGACAGTGTGGAGTCTATGGGGGATTGTGGGATAGGAGTCCGGGGGATTGGACAGGGTGGAGTCTATGGGGACTTGGGGGAGTGGACAGTGTGGAGTCTACGGGGGATTGGGGGATTGGACAGTGTGCAGTCTATGGGGGATTGGCGGATAGGACATTGTGGGGTCTCTGGGGGATTGGCCGATTGGACAGGGTGGATTCTATGGGGGATTGGGGGATTGGAGGCTGGGGGATTGGACAGTGTTGAGTCTATGGGGGATTGGGGGATTGGACAGTGTGGTGTCTATGGGGGATTGGGGGATAGGAGTCTGGGGGCTGGACAGTGTGTAGTTTATGTCTGTATAGGGGATTGGACAGTGTGGAGTCCATGGCGGATTGGGGGATTGGACAGTGTGGAGTCTATGGGGGATTGGGGGATTGGGCGATTGGAAAGTGTGGAGTCCATGGGGGATTGGGGGATTGGACAGTGTGGAGTCTATGGGGGATTGGGGGATTGGACAGTGTGGAGTCCATGGGGGATTGGGGGATTGGACAGTGTGCAGTCTATTTGGGATTGGGGAATTAGTGCGAGTGAGCGGACAGTGTGGTGTATGGAGTATTGGGCGATTGGACAGTGTGGAGTCGATGGGGGATTGGGGGATAGGACACTGTGGAGTCTATGGGGGATTGGTGGATAGGACAGTGCAGAGTCTATGGGGGATTGGGGGATTGGAGGCTGGGGGCTGGACAGTGTGGACTCTATGGGGGATTAGTGGATTGGAGTCTGGGGGTTGGGCAGTGTGGAGTCTAAGGGAGTGGTGGGGGATTGGACAGTGTGGAGTCTATGGGAGATTGGGGAATGGACAGTGTGGTGTATATACAGGATTGGGGGATTAGACTGTGTGGAGTCTATGGGGGATTGTAGATTGGACAGTGTGGAGTCTATGGGGGATTGCGGGATTAGTGTGGGTGAGTGGACAGTGTGGAGTCTATGGGGGATTGGGGGATAGGAGTCTGGGGGATTGGACATGGTGGAATCGATGGGTGATTGGTGGATTGGAGGCTTGGGGTAGTGGACAATGTGGAGTCCATGGCGGATTGGGGGATTGGACAGTGTGGAGTCTATGGGGGATTGGGGGATTGGGCGATTGGAAAGTGTGGAGTCCATGGGGGATTGGGGGATTGGACAGTGTGGAGTCTATGGGGGATTGGGGGATTGGGCGATTGGAAAGTGTGGAGTCCATGGGGGATTGGGGGATTGGACAGTGTGGAGTCTATGAGGGATTGGGGGACTGGACAGTCTGGAGTCTATGGGGGATTGGGGGATTGGACAGTGTGCAGTCTGTGGGGGATGGGGGGACTGGACAGTGTGCAGTCTGTGGGGGATTGGAGGATTGGACAGAGTGGAGTCTATGGGGGATTGTGGATTGGACAGTGTGGAGTCCATAGGGGATTGGGGGATTGGACAATGTGGAGTCTATGGGGGATTGGGGGATTAGACAGTGTGGAGTCTATGGGGGATGGGGGGACTGGAGTCTACGCGGGATTGGGGGATTGGAGTGTGGGTGAGTGGAAAGTGTGGAGTCTATGGGGGATTGGGGGATTGGACAGTGTGGAGTGTATGCAGGATTGGGGGATTAGACTGTGTGGAGTCTATGAGGGATTTGGGGATTGGATGCTGGGGGATTGGACAGTGTGGAATCTCTGGGGGATTGTGGATTGGACAGTGTGGAGTCTATGGGGGATTGCGGGATTTGAAAGTGAGGAGTCTATGGGGAATGGGGGGATTGGGGGATTAGTGTGGGTGAGTGGACAGTGTGGAGACTATGGAGTATTGGGGGATCGGACAGTGTGGAGTCGATGGGGGATTGGGGGAATGGACGGTGTGGAGTCTATCGGGGATTGTGGGATAGGTGTCTGGGGGATTGGACAGGGTGGAGTCGATGGGAGATTGGTGGAATGGAGGCTTGTGGGAGTGGACAGTGTGGTGTCTATGGGGGATTGGTGGATAGGACAGTGCAGAGTCTATGGGGGATTGGGGGATTGGAGGCTGGGGGCTGGACAGTGTGGACTCTATGGGGGATTAGTGGATTGGAGTCTGGGGGTTGGGCAGTGTGGAGTCTAAGGGAGTGGTGGGGGATTGGACAGTGTGGAGTCTATGGGAGATTGGGGAATGGACAGTGTGGTGTATATACAGGATTGGGGGATTAGACTGTGTGGAGTCTATGGGGGATTGTAGATTGGACAGTGTGGAGTCTATGGGGGATTGCGGGATTAGTGTGGGTGAGTGGACAGTGTGGAGTCTATGGGGGATTGGGGGATAGGAGTCTGGGGGATTGGACAGGGTGGAGACTATGGGGGATTGGGGGATTGGACAGTGTGGAGTCTATGATGGATTGGGGGACTGGACACTGTGGAGTCTTTGGGGGATTGGGGATTGGACAGTATGGACGCTATGTGGGATAGGGGGATTGGAGTCTGGGAACTTGGATAGTGTGGAGTCTATATGTGTGTGGGGGATTGGAAAGTGTGGAGTCTAGGGGGATTGGGGATTAGACAGTGTGGAGTGTATGGGGGACTGGGGTTTGGAAAGGGTGGAGTCTAAGGAGGATTGGGTGATTGGCGTCTGGGGGATTGGACAGTGTGGAGTCTATGGGGGATTCTGGGATTGGACAGTGTGGAGTCTATGGGGTACTGGGGGATTAAACAGAGTGGAGTCTGTAGGGGATCGAGGGATCGGACAGTGTGGAGTCTATGGGGGAATGGGGGATCAGACAGTGTGGAGTCTATGGGGCATTGGGGGATTGGACATTTTGGAGTCTATGGGGGATTGGGAGATTGGCGGCTGGGGGCTTGGACAGTGTGGAGCCTATGTGTGTATGGGGGATTGGACAGTCTGTAGTCTATGCGGGATTGGGGGATTGGACAGTGTGGAGTCTATGGGGGATGGAGGGATAGGAGTCTGGGGGATTGGACAGGGTGGAGTCTATGGGGGATTGGGGGATTGGACAGTGTGGAGTCTATGGGGGATTGGGGGATTGGAGTCTGGGGGCTTGGACAATGTGGAGTCTATGTGTGTATGGGGGATTGGAAAGTGTGGAGACTATATGTGGATTGGGGGATTGGACAGTGTGGAGTCTATGGGGGATTGGGGGATTGGACATTGTGGAGTCTATAGTGAATTGGGGGATTGGACAGTGTGGAGTCTATGGGGGATTGTGGGATAGGAGTCCGGGGGATTGGACAGGGTGGAGTCTATGGGGACTTGGGGGAGTGGACAGTGTGGAGTCTACGGGGGATTGGGGGATTGGACAGTGTGGAGTCTATGGGGGATTGGACAGTGTGCAGTCTATGGGGGATTGGCGGATAGGACATTGTGGGGTCTCTGGGGGATTGGCCGATTGGACAGGGTGGATTCTATGGGGGATTGGGGGATTGGAGGCTGGGGGATTGGACAGTGTTGAGTCTATGGGGGATTGGGGGATTGGACAGTGTGGTGTCTATGGGGGATTGGGGGATAGGAGTCTGGGGGCTGGACAGTGTGTAGTTTATGTCTGTATAGGGGATTGGACAGTGTGGAGTCCATGGCGGATTGGGGGATTGGACAGTGTGGAGTCTATGGGGGATTGGGGGATTGGGCGATTGGAAAGTGTGGAGTCCATGGGGGATTGGGGGATTGGACAGTGTGGAGTCTATGAGGGATTGGGGGACTGGACAGTGTGGAGTCTATGGGGGATTGGGGGATTGGACAGTGTGCAGTCTGTGGGGGATTGGAGGATTGGACAGAGTGGAGTCTATGGGGGATTGTGGATTGGACAGTGTGGAGTCCATAGGGGATTGGGGGATTGGACAATGTGGAGTCTATGGGGGATTGGGGGATTAGACAGTGTGGAGTCTATGGGGGATGGGGGGACTGGAGTCTACGCGGGATTGGGGGATTGGAGTGTGGGTGAGTGGAAAGTGTGGAGTCTATGGGGGATTGGGGGATTGGACAGTGTGGAGTGTATGCAGGATTGGGGGATTAGACTGTGTGGAGTCTATGAGGGATTTGGGGATTGGATGCTGGGGGATTGGACAGTGTGGAATCTCTGGGGGATTGTGGATTGGACAGTGTGGAGTCTATGGGGGATTGCGGGATTTGAAAGTGAGGAGTCTATGGGGAATGGGGGGATTGGGGGATTAGTGTGGGTGAGTGGACAGTGTGGAGACTATGGAGTATTGGGGGATCGGACAGTGTGGAGTCGATGGGGGATTGGGGGAATGGACGGTGTGGAGTCTATCGGGGATTGTGGGATAGGTGTCTGGGGGATTGGACAGGGTGGAGTCGATGGGAGATTGGTGGAATGGAGGCTTGTGGGAGTGGACAGTGTGGTGTCTATGGGGGATTGGGGGATTGGACAGTGTGGAGTCCATGGGGGATTGGGGGATTGGACAGTGTGCAGTCTATTTGGGATTGGGGAATTAGTGCGAGTGAGCGGACAGTGTGGTCTATGGAGTATTGGGCGATTGGACAGTGTGGAGTCGATGGGGGATTGGGGGATAGGACACTGTGGAGTCTATGGGGGATTGGTGGATAGGACAGTGCAGAGTCTATGGGGGATTTGGGGATTGGAGGCTGGGGGCTGGACAGTGTGGACTCTATGGGGGATTAGTGGATTGGAGTCTGGGGGTTGGGCAGTGTGGAGTCTAAGGGAGTGGTGGGGGATTGGACAGTGTGGAGTCTATGGGAGATTGGGGAATGGACAGTGTGGTGTATATACAGGATTGGGGGATTAGACTGTGTGGAGTCTATGGGGGATTGTAGATTGGACAGTGTGGAGTCTATGGGGGATTACGGGATTAGTGTGGGTGAGTGGACAGTGTGGATTCTATGGGGGATTGGGGGATAGGAGTCTGGGGGATTGGACATGGTGGAGTCGATGGGTGATTGGTGGATTGGAGGCTTGGGGTAGTGGACAATGTGGAGCCTATGGGGGATTGGGGGATTGGATAGTGTGGAGTCCGTGGGGGATTGGGGGATTGGACAGTGTGGAGTCTATGGGAGATTGTGGATTGGACAGTGTGGAGTCTATGGGGGATTGCGGGATTTGAAAGTGAGGAGTCTATGGGGGATTGGAGTCAATGGGGGATTGGGGAATTGGACAGTTTGGAGTCAATGGGACATTGGGGGATTGGACAGCGTGGAGTCTATGGGGGATTGGGCGACTGGACAGAGTGGATCTATGGGGGATTGGGGGATTGGACAGTCAGGAGTCTTTGGCGGATTGGAGTCTGGGTGTTTGGACAGTGTTGTGTCTTTGGGGGCTTGGGGGATTGGACAGCTTGGAGTCAATGGGACGTTGGGTGATTGGACACTGTGGAGTCTACGGGCGATTGGGGGATTGGACACTGTGGAGTCTATGGGGGAAAGGGGGATGGGACACTGTTGAGTCTATGGGGGATTGGGGGATTGGACGGTGTGGAGTCTATGGGGGATTGCGGGGATTGGACCGTGTGAAGTCTATGTGGGATTGGGGGTTTAGACAGTGTGGAGTGGATGGGGGATTGGGAGTTTAGACAGTGTGGAGTGGATGGGGGATTGGGGGATTGGAGTCTGGGGGATTGGACAGTGTGGAGTCTATGGGGGAAATGGGGATTGGATAGTGTGGAGTCTATGGGGGATTGAGGGATTGGAGTCTGTGGGATTGAACAGTGTGGAGCCTACGGGGGATCGGAGTCTGGGGGATTGGGGAATTGGACAGTTTGGAGTCAATGGGACTGGGGGATTGGACACTGTGGAGTCTATGGGGGATTGGGGGATTGGACAGAGTGGAGTCTATGGGGGATTGGGGGATTGGAAAGAATGGAGTCTATGGGGGATAGGGGGATTGTACACTGTGGAGTCTATGGGGGATTGGGGGATTGGACAGTGTGGAGTCTATGGGGGATTGGAGGAATTGACAGAGTGGAGTCTATGGGGGATTGGGGGATTGCACAGTGTGGTGTCTATGGGGGATTGGGGGATTGGACATTGTGGAGCCTATGGGGGATTGGACAGTGTGGAGCCTATGGGGGATTGGACAGTGTGGAGCCTATGGGGATTGGGGGATTGGACAGTGTGGAGTCTATGGGGGATTGGACAGTGTGGAGCCTATGGGGGATTGGACAGTGTGGAGCCTATGGGGGATTGGACAGTGTGGAGCCTTTGGGGGATTGGACAGAGTGGAGTCTATGGGGGATTGGGGGATTGGACAGTGTGGAGCCTATGGGGGATTGGGGGATTGGACAGAGTGGAGTCTATGGGGATTGGGGGATTGGACAGTGTGGAGTCTATGATCAAACACAATTCTCTTTGACTCACCCAGAACACCATCCAGATCTCAAATTGATTCTGAGCTTTCAGTATGTGGATTTTCAGTGATTGTTTGTTCAAAATATTCAGTTCTGGAACTGAGCAAACAGATATTCAACAAATGCACAATTATCTCTTCAAGAAAGGCACTCTGAATCAGCCCCACCCCACTGGCACTGCACCCCATTGTTACGCAGTGAGAGACCCGTCCCCACCGGTACCATACCCCGGTGTTACACAGTGACAGACCCGTCTCCACCGGTACCGTGCCCCGGTGTTACACTGTGACAGACCCGTCTCCACCGGTACTGTGCTCCGGTGTTATACAGTGGCAGACCGGACCCCACCGGTACCGTACCCCGGTGTTACACAGTTTAAGACCCATCCCCACCGGTACCATGCCCCGATGTTACACAGTGACAGACCCATCCCCACCGCTACTGTACCCCAGCGTTACACAGTGACAGACACTTCCCCACCTGTACTGTACCCTGGTATTACACAGTGACAGACCCGTCCCCACCAGTACCGTACCCCGGTGTGCTATACAGTGACAGACCTGTCCCCTCCGGTACAGTATCCTGGTGTCACAGATTAACAGACCCATCCCCACCGGTACCGTACCCCTGTGTTACACAGAGACAGACCCGTCCCCACCAGTATCGTACCCCGGTGCTACATAGTGACAGACCCGTCCCCGCCAGTATCGTACCCCGGTGTTACATAGTGACAGACTTGTCCCCACCCGTACCGTACCCCGGTGTTATACAGTGACAGACACGTCCCCACTGGTATCGTACCCTGGTGTTACATAGTGACAGACCCGTCTCCACCGGTACTGTACCCCGGTGTTACACAGTAACAGACCCGTCCCCACCGGTACCGTACCCCGGTGTTATACAGTGACAGACCCGTCTCCACCGGTACCGTACCCCTGTGATACACAGTGACAGACCCATCCCCACGGGTACCGTACCCCTGTGTTACACAGTGACAGACCCATCCCCACGGGTACCGTACCCCTGTGTTATACAGTGACAGACCCGTCTCCACCGGTACCGTACCCCTGTGTTATACAGTGACAGACCATCCCCGCCAGTACCGTACCCCAGTGTTATACAGTGACAGACCCGTCTCGACCGGTACTATACCCCTGTGTTACACAGTGACAGACCCGTCCACACCGGTACCGTACCCCGGTGTTACACAGTGACAGACCGTCCCCGCCGGTACCGTACCCCGGTGTCACACACTGACAGACCCATCTCCACCAGTACCATACCCCGGCGTTACATAGTGACAGACCCGTCTCCACCGGTACAGTACCCCTGTGTTACACACTGACAGACCAGACTCCACCGGTACCGTACCCCGGTGTTACACAGTGACAGACCCATCCCCACTGGTACCGTACGCTGGTGTTATACAGAGACAGACCAGTCCCCACCCCTACCTCCACACCCACCCCCTCCCCAGAGTATACACTCACTCACAGTGCTGGGGCACGAGGCTTGTGATGATGTGGTAGATGGTCAGGGGGTAAGAGAGAAGTGCAGCTACAGGTGAGTCAAGATCCAATCCCCGCCACTGGTAATAGGTCTGCCAGGTCACTGCAAGGAGAGGAGTATAACCGTCAGTATCCAAGGAGGTTCATGCTGAGGGAAAGATGGTCGTGAGGGATGTTCACACCGTGGGAGAGCTGGTACTGAACCGGAGAGGGAGCACACAGTTATGGTGGGCCCATTGGGGGATTTCCGTGAGCATTGCTCCTCCCTCAGTGCAGACAGTTTTCTAAACGTTAGTGACCATATTGCAATTTAAGTGCAACTACTATATTGTAAATTTTGATTCTTCTGTCAATGTGTTGAGAATAGACTTTTATAGTTTTGATAAAAAACCAAGGGCTGGTACTGGCCGGATGGGCTTATCGGACTCAGGCCTCGGGATACCACGCAGGAGAGGCTCCCACACCACGTGGGCCTTGTCACGCGGAGGCCAACCATGCCCGCTGGTGACGCTCCAAAACGTTTCTGGTACGGGCTGCTCCCTCACCTTGCCTGTGTCTGCCGACCGGACTCACGTTGGCGGTCCTTGTAATCATCTGGCAACAGAGGGGGCCCCCGGAGGAATTTCTGCAGCAGATGTCTCGGACAGGGAGCATGCGATCACAATGGATACAGTGGGGGATTTCCGGGATGACCCTACCCAATCCCAGGGAAGTGACTGCTTTTTTTGACAGATGTTAATTTCAATGTACACGCACAGTCCTGTTAATACTGAAAGATTTGTCAATTGTGTAAATAATCTTTTATAGTTTTGTTAAAAAAAAGTGTTTCACTCTTGGAGTGGTTCGTGGTGTGGGATGTGTGTGACTCGCGAAGCATTGGGGGTGTTTGTACTCACCGAAGGGGCTCTTCATTGAGGGGGGCTCAGCCGGTTCCCCCTGCAGTAGAATGGCTCCCTCCCTCTGCAGCGGCATGAATGGATTCCTCACTGTAAGACACACAGCGTGGTGACTGCAGCTGGAGGGCGGGTTCCACCCTCTGACCTTACCCCTCCCACTCCACCTCAAACCCTTCAACTTCACTGCCCATCCATCCTCCACAGCTCATCCACTGCACCCAACCCTTCCCTGTCTGGCCATATCCCAACGCTGTTTCACCCTGAGCCAGAGGGTACTGTGGGGAGTTGGCTCACCTTTGAAGAATGTCGAGGCGTCATCTCCGCACCAGGAGCGGGGTGCACCGAGCCGAGCTGCAGACACCAGCATACTCTCACACAGCCAGTATCCAGAGTAGAGCCCTCGGCCACTCAGGAACAGCTCCCGGTCGAAGGTGGGGCTCGTCACCTCTGCAAATGAGTGTCAGGTTGGGGAGAATTACCCTGAGAGCAGGCAAATAGTATTATCTGCTGCCCAGCAATAACAGATAGGGTGCTGTTCCCTCTCCACCACCCCCACCCCGTCACCACAGCCCTCTTCTACCAGGAGCAGATGTCCCAGGTAGTGGGACTTCCACACTATTCAGCCACCCCAGCTACCTCCCATGTTCACTCAAGCCCACCTCCCCTTCATCCGACAGTCATCACCACCCTCCCACACCTCCCTTCCGCACATCCAGATACAATGCCCCCAATCTGCCACCCTTCCAAACCCCCCCGCAAATCTATTACTCCCCTCATTCCCACTGGGCTGACTGATGTGTGGTCCTGGATACTGGCAGTCCCCAGCCCCACCCCAAACTCCTACCAGACCCATCTTGGCCACAAACTCTGATACAGTCCCTGGCCTAGTCTCCATCTCAAACGCTGATCAGTCCCCATCCCCATCCCACTGACCAATCCCTGTCACAGTCTCTGCACCAAACATTGGTACAGTCCCCTCCCAAACACTGACCGGGTCCCCATCCCCATCACAAACACTGACTGGTCCCAGTCCCCATCACAAACACTGACTGGTATCCCCGTCACCATCCCAAACACTGACCGGGTCCCGTCCCCATCACAAACACTGACCGGGTCCCGTCCCCATCACAAACACTGACCGGGTCCCGTCCCCATCACAAACACTGACCGGGTCCGCATCCCCATCCCAAACACTGACTGGGTCCCGTCCCCTCCCAAACACTGACCGGGTCCCATCCCCATCCCAAACACTGACCGGGTCCCATCCCCATCCCAAACACTGACTGGTCCCATCCCCATCCCAAACTCTGACTGGTCCCCGTCCCCATCACAAACACTGACCAGGTCCCCGTCCCCATCCCAAACACTGACCGGGTCCCCGGCCCCATCCCAAACACTGACCGGGTCCCCGTCCCCATCACAAACACTGACCGGGTCCCAGTCCCCATCCCAAACACTGACCGGGTCCCGTCCCCATCACAAACACTGACCGGGTCCCCATCCCCATCACAAACACTGACTGGTCCCAGTCCCCATCACAAACACTGACTGGAATCCCCGTCCCCATCCCAAACACTGACTGGTCCCCGTCCCCATCCCAAACACTGACTGGTCCCCGTCCCCATCACAAACACTGACTGGTCCCCGTCCCCATCACAAACACTGACTGGTCCCCGTCCCCATCCCAAACACTGACCGGGTCCCGTCCACATCACAAACACTGACTGGTCCCAGTCCCCATCACAAACACTGACTGGTATCCCCGTCCCCATCCCAAACACTGACTGGTCCCCGTCCCCATCCCAAACACTGACTGGTCCCCGTCCCCATCACAAACACTGACCGGGTCCCATCCCCATCACAAACACTGACTGGTCCCCATCCCCATCACAAACTCTGACCGGGTCCCCGTCCCCATCCCAAACACTGAACGGGTCCCGTCCCCATCACAAACACTGACCGGGTCCCAGTCCCCATCACAAACACTGACTGGTATCCCCGTCCCCATCCCAAACACTGACTGGTCCCCGTCCCCATCCCAAACACTGACTGGTCCCCGTCCCCATCCCAAACACTGACTGGTCCCCGTCCCCATCCCAAACACTGACCGGGTCCCCGTCCCCATCACAAACACTGACCGGGTCCCGTCCCCATCCCAAACACTGACCAAGTCCATCCCCATCCAAAACACTGACCAGGTCCCGTCCCCATCCCAAACACTGACCGGGTCCCAGTCCCCATCCCAAACACTGACCGGGTCCCGTCCCCATCACAAACACTGACCGGGTCCCGTCCCCATCACAAACACTGACCGGGTCTGCATCCCCATCCCAAACACTGACTGGTCCCGTTCCCATCCCAAACTCTGACTGGGTCCCGTCCCCATCACAAACACTGACTGGTTCCCATCCCCATCCCAAACACTGACTGGTCCCGTCCCCATCCCAAACACTGACCGGGTCCAGTCCCCATCACAAACACTGACCGGGTCCCGTCCCCATCCCAAACACTGACCGGGTCCCCGTCCCCATCCCAAACACTGACCGGGTCCCCGTCCCCATCCCAAACACTGACCGGGTCCCGTCCCCATCCCAAACACTGACTGGTTCCCATCCCCATCACAAACACTGAACGGGTCCCGTCCCCATCACAAACACTGACTGGGTCCCCGTCCCCATCCCAAACACTGACCGGGTCCCGTCCCCATCACAAACACTGACTGGTCCTGTCCCCATCACAAACACTGACCGGGTCCCGTCCCCATCACAAACACTGACCGGGTCCCCATCCCCATCCCAAACACTGACCGGGTCCCCGTACCCATCCCAAACACTGACCGGATCCCCGTCCCCATCCCAAACTCTGACTGGTCCCCGTCCCCATCACAAACACTGATCGGGTCCACGTCCCCATCCCAAACACTGACCGGGTCCCGTCCCCATCCCAAACACTGACCGGGTCCCATCCCCATCCCAAACACTGACTGGTCCCATCCCCATCCCAAACACTGACCGGATCCCCATCCCCATCCCAAACTCTGACTGGTCCCCGTCCCCATCACAAACACTGACCAGGTCCCCGTCCCCATCCCAAACACTGACCGGGTCCCCGGCCACATCCCAATCACTGACCGGGTCCCCGTCCCCATCACAAACACTGACCGGGTCCCAGTCCCCATCCCAAACACTGACCGGGTCCCGTCCCCATCACAAACACTGACCGGGTCCCCATCCCCATCACAAACACTGACTGGTCCCCGTCCCCATCACAAACACTGATCGGGTCCCATCCCCATCACAAACACTGACTGGAATCCCCGTCCCCATCCCAAACACTGACTGGTCCCCGTCCCCATCACAAACACTGACTGGTATCCCCGTCCCCATCCCAAATACTGACTGGTCCCCGTCCCCATCCCAAACACTGACTGGTCCCCGTCCCCATCACAAACACTGACCGGGTCCCATCCCCATCACAAACACTGACTGGTCCCCGTCCCCATCACAAACTCTGACCGGGTCCCCGTCCCCATCCCAAACACTGAACGGGTCCCGTCCCCATCACAAACACTGACCGGGTCCCAGTCCCCATCACAAACACTGACTGGTATCCCCGTCCCCATCCCAAACACTGACTGGTCCCCGTCCCCATTCCAAACACTGACTGGTCCCCGTCCCCATCCCAAACACTGACTGGTCCCCGTCCCCATCCCAAACACTGACCGGGTCCCCGTCCCCATCACAAACACTGACCGGGTCCCGTCCCCATAACAAACACTGACCAAGTCCGTCCCCATCCAAAACACTGACCAGGTCCCGTCCCCATCCCAAACACTGACCGGGTCCCAGTCCCCATCCGAAACACTGACCGGGTCCCGTCCCCATCACAAACACTGACCGGGTCCCGTCCCCATCACAAACACTGACCGGGTCTGCATCCCCATCCCAAACACTGACTGGTCCCGTTCCCATCCCAAACTCTGACTGGGTCCCGTCCCCATCACAAACACTGACTGGTTCCCATCCCCATCCCAAACACTGACTGGTCCCGTCCCCATCCCAAACACTGACCGGGTCCAGTCCCCATCACAAACACTGAGCGGGTCCCGTCCCCATCCCAAACACTGACCGGGTCCCCGTCCCCATCCCAAACACTGACCGGGTCCCCGTCCCCATCCCAAACACTGACCGGGTCCCCGTCCCCATCCCAAACACTGACCGGGTCCCGTCCCCATCCCAAACACTGACTGGTTCCCATCCCCATCACAAACACTGAACGGGTCCCGTCCCCATCACAAACACTGACTGGGTCCCCGTCCCCATCCCAAACACTGAACGGGTCCCGTCCCCATCCCAAACACTGACCGGGTCCCGTCCCCATCCCAAACACTGACCGGGTCCCGTCCCCATCCCAAACACTGACCGGGACCCCGTCCCCATCCCAAACACTGACAGTGTCCCCGTACCCATCCAAAACACTGACCGGATCCCCGTCCTCATCCCAAACTCTGACTGGTCCCCGTCCCCATCACAAACTCTGACCGGGTCCCGTCCCCATCACAAACACTGACTGGTCCCCGTCCCCATTCCAAACACTGACCGGGTCCCGTCCCCATCACAAACACTGACTGGTCCCGTCCCCATCACAAACTCTGACCGGGTCCCGTCCCCATCACAAACACTGACTGGTCCTGTCCCCATCACAAACACTGACTGGTTCCCATCCCCATCACAAACACTGAACGGGTCCCGTCCCCATCACAAACACTGACTGGGTCCCCGTCCCCATCCCAAACACTGAACGGGTCCCGTCCCCATCCCAAACACTGACCGGGTCCCGTCCCCATCCCAAACACTGACCGGGTCCCGTCCCCATCCCAAACACTGACCGGGACCCCGTCCCCATCCCAAACACTGACAGTGTCCCCGTACCCATCCAAAACACTGACCGGATCCCCGTCCTCATCCCAAACTCTGACTGGTCCCCGTCCCCATCACAAACTCTGACCGGGTCCCGTCCCCATCACAAACACTGACTGGTCCCCGTCCCCATTCCAAACACTGACCGGGTCCCGTCCCCATCACAAACACTGACTGGTCCCGTCCCCATCACAAACTCTGACCGGGTCCCGTCCCCATCACAAACACTGACTGGTCCTGTCCCCATCACAAACACTGACCGGGTCCCGTACCCATCACAAACACTGACCGGGTCCCCGTCCCCATCCCAAACACTGACCGGGTCCCCGTCCCCATCCCAAACACTGACCGGGTCCAGTCCCCATCACAAACACTGACCGGGTCCCCGTCCCCATCACAAACACTGATCGGGTCCCCGTCCCCATCCCAAACACTGACCGGGTCCCGTCCCCATCCCAAACACTGACTGGTTCCCATCCCCATCACAAACACTGACCGGGTCCCGTCCCCATCCCAAACACTGACCGGGTCCCATCCCCATCCCAAACACGGACCGGGTCCAGTCCCCATCACAAACACTGACTGGGTCCCCGTCCCAATTCCAAACACTGAACGGGTCCCGTCCCCATCCCAAACACTGACCGGGTCCCGTCCCCATCCCAAACACTGACCGGGTCCCGTCCCCATCCCAAACACTGACCGGGTCCCGTCCCCATCCCAAACACTGACTGGTCCCCGTCCCCATTCCAAACACTGACCGGGTCCCGTCCCCATCACAAACACTGACTGGTCCCATCCCCATCCCAAACTCTGACCGGGTCCGGTCCCCATCATCAACACTGACTGGTCCCGTTCCCATCCCAAACTCTGACTGGGTCCCATCCCCATCACAAACACTGACTGGTCCCGTCCCCATCCCAAACACTGACCGGGTCCAGTCCCCATCACAAACTCTGACTGGGTCCCGTCACCATCCCAAACACTGTCTGGTCCCGTCCCCATCCCAAACACTGACTGGTCCCGTCCCCATCTCAAACTCTGACCGGGTCCCGTCCCCATCACAAACACTGACCGGGTCCCCATCCCCATCACAAACACTGACTGGTCCCAGTCCCCATCACAAACACTGACTGGTATCCCCGTCCACATCCCAAACACTGACTGGTCCCCGTCCACATCCCAAACACTGACTGGGTCCCCGTCCCCATCCCAAACACTGACCGGGTCCCGTCCCCATCCCAAACACTGACCGGGTCCCGTCCCCATCACAAACACTGACCGGGTCCCGTCCCCATCCCAAACACTGACCGGGTCCCCGTACCCATCCAAAACACTGACCGGATCCCCATCCCCATCCCAAACTCTGACTGGTCCCCGTCCCCATCACAAACACTGACCGGATCCCCGTCCCCATCCCAAACTCTGACTGGTCCCCGTCCCCATCACAAACACTGACCGGGTCCCCGTCCCCATCACAAACACTGACCGGGTCCCCGTCCCCATCCCAAACACTGACCGGGTCCAGTCCCCATCCCAAACACTGACCGGGTCCCCGTCCCCATCCCAAACACTGACTGGTCCCCGTCCCCATCCCAAACACTGACTGGTCCCCGTCCCCATCCCAAACACTGACCGGGTCCCGTCCCCATCCCAAACACTGACCGGGTCCCGTCCCCATCCCAAACACTGACCGGGTCCCGTCCCCATCCCAAACACTGACCGGGTCCCCGTCCCCATCCCAAACACTGACTGGTCCCCGTCCCCATTCCAAACACTGACCGGGTCCCGTCCCCATCACAAACACTGACCGGGTCCCGTCCCCATCACAAACACTGACTGGTCCCGTTCCCATCCCAAACTCTGACTGGGTCCCGTCCCCATCACAAACACTGACTGGTCCCGTCCCCATCCCAAACACTGACCGGGTCCAGTCCCCATCACAAACTCTGACCGGGTCCAGTCCCCATCACAAACTCTGACTGGGTCCCGTCACCATCCCAAACACTGTCTGGTCCCGTCACCATCCCAAACACTGACCGGGTCCCGTCCCCATCTCAAACTCTGACCGGGTCCCGTCCCCATCACAAACACTGACCGGTCCTGTCCCCATCACAAACACTGACCGGGTCCCCATCCCCATCACAAACACTGACTGGTCCCAGTCCCCATCACAAACACTGACTGGTATCCTCGTCCCCATCCCAAACACTGACCGGGTCCCGTCCCCATCCCAAACACTGACCGGGTCCCGTCCCCATCACAAACACTGACCGGGTCCCGTCCCCATCCCAAACACTGACCGGGTCCCCGTACCCATCCCAAACACTGACCGGATCCCCGTCCCCATCCCAAACTCTGACTGGTCCCCGTCCCCATCACAAACACTGATCGTGTCCCCGTCCCCATCCCAAACACTGACCGGGTCCCCGTCCCCATAACAAACACTGACTGGGTCCCGTCCCCATCCCAAACACTGACTGGGTCCCGTCCCCATCACAAACACTGACTGGTCCCCGTCCCCATCACAAACACTGACTGGTCCCAGTCCCCATCCCAAACACTGACTGGACCCAGTCCCCATCCCAAACACTGACCGGATCCCCGTCCCCATCCCAAACTCTGACTGGTCCCCGTCCCCATCACAAACACTGACCGGGTCCCCGTCCCCATCCCAAACACTGACCGGGTCCAGTCCCCATCCCAAACACTGACCGGGTCCCCGTCCCCATCCCAAACACTGACTGGTCCCCGTCCCCATCCCAAACACTGACTGGTCCCCGTCCCCATCCCAAACACTGACCGGGTCCCGTCCCCATCCCAAACACTGACCGGGTCCCGTCCCCATCCCAAACACTGACCGGGTCCCGTCCCCATCCCAAACACTGACCGGGTCCCGTCCCCATCCCAAACACTGACCGGGTCCCCGTCCCCATCCCAAACACTGACTGGTCCCCGTCCCCATTCCAAACACTGACCGGGTCCCGTCCCCATCACAAACACTGACTGGTCCCGTTCCCATCCCAAACTCTGACTGGGTCCCGTCCCCATCACAAACACTGACTGGTCCCGTCCCCATCCCAAACACTGACCGGGTCCAGTCCCCATCACAAACTCTGACCGGGTCCAGTCCCCATCACAAACTCTGACTGGGTCCCGTCACCATCCCAAACACTGTCTGGTCCCGTCACCATCCCAAACACTGACCGGGTCCCGTCCCCATCTCAAACTCTGACTGGGTCCCGTCCCCATCACAAACACTGACCGGTCCTGTCCCCATCACAAACACTGACCGGGTCCCGTCCCCATCACAAACACTGACCGGGTCCCCATCCACATCACAAACACTGACTGGTCCCAGTCCCCATCACAAACACTGACTGGTATCCTCGTCCCCATCCCAAACACTGACCGGGTCCCGTCCCCATCCCAAACACTGACCGGGTCCCGTCCCCATCCCAAACACTGACCGGGTCCCGTCCCCATCCCAAACACTGACCGGGTCCCATCCCCATCCCAAACACTGACTGGTCCCATCCCCATCCCAAACTCTGACTGGTCCCCGTCCCCATCACAAACACTGACCAGGTCCCCGTCCCCATCCCAAACACTGACCGGGTCCCCGGCCCCATCCCAAACACTGACCGGGTCCCCGTCCCCATCACAAACACTGACCGGGTCCCAGTCCCCATCCCAAACACTGACCGGGTCCCGTCCCCATCACAAACACTGACCGGGTCCCCATCCCCATCACAAACACTGACTGGTCCCAGTCCCCATCACAAACACTGACTGGAATCCCCGTCCCCATCCCAAACACTGACTGGTCCCCGTCCCCATCCCAAACACTGACTGGTCCCCGTCCCCATCACAAACACTGACTGGTCCCCGTCCCCATCACAAACACTGACTGGTCCCCGTCCCCATCCCAAACACTGACCGGGTCCCGTCCACATCACAAACACTGACTGGTCCCAGTCCCCATCACAAACACTGACTGGTATCCCCGTCCCCATCCCAAACACTGACTGGTCCCCGTCCCCATCCCAAACACTGACTGGTCCCCGTCCCCATCACAAACACTGACCGGGTCCCATCCCCATCACAAACACTGACTGGTCCCCATCCCCATCACAAACTCTGACCGGGTCCCCGTCCCCATCCCAAACACTGAACGGGTCCCGTCCCCATCACAAACACTGACCGGGTCCCAGTCCCCATCACAAACACTGACTGGTATCCCCGTCCCCATCCCAAACACTGACTGGTCCCCGTCCCCATCCCAAACACTGACTGGTCCCCGTCCCCATCCCAAACACTGACTGGTCCCCGTCCCCATCCCAAACACTGACCGGGTCCCCGTCCCCATCACAAACACTGACCGGGTCCCGTCCCCATCCCAAACACTGACCAAGTCCATCCCCATCCAAAACACTGACCAGGTCCCGTCCCCATCCCAAACACTGACCGGGTCCCAGTCCCCATCCCAAACACTGACCGGGTCCCGTCCCCATCACAAACACTGACCGGGTCCCGTCCCCATCACAAACACTGACCGGGTCTGCATCCCCATCCCAAACACTGACTGGTCCCGTTCCCATCCCAAACTCTGACTGGGTCCCGTCCCCATCACAAACACTGACTGGTTCCCATCCCCATCCCAAACACTGACTGGTCCCGTCCCCATCCCAAACACTGACCGGGTCCAGTCCCCATCACAAACACTGACCGGGTCCCGTCCCCATCCCAAACACTGACCGGGTCCCCGTCCCCATCCCAAACACTGACCGGGTCCCCGTCCCCATCCCAAACACTGACCGGGTCCCGTCCCCATCCCAAACACTGACTGGTTCCCATCCCCATCACAAACACTGAACGGGTCCCGTCCCCATCACAAACACTGACTGGGTCCCCGTCCCCATCCCAAACACTGACCGGGTCCCGTCCCCATCACAAACACTGACTGGTCCTGTCCCCATCACAAACACTGACCGGGTCCCGTCCCCATCACAAACACTGACCGGGTCCCCATCCCCATCCCAAACACTGACCGGGTCCCCGTACCCATCCCAAACACTGACCGGATCCCCGTCCCCATCCCAAACTCTGACTGGTCCCCGTCCCCATCACAAACACTGATCGGGTCCCCGTCCCCATCCCAAACACTGACCGGGTCCCGTCCCCATCCCAAACACTGACCGGGTCCCATCCCCATCCCAAACACTGACTGGTCCCATCCCCATCCCAAACACTGACCGGATCCCCATCCCCATCCCAAACTCTGACTGGTCCCCGTCCCCATCACAAACACTGACCAGGTCCCCGTCCCCATCCCAAACACTGACCGGGTCCCCGGCCACATCCCAATCACTGACCGGGTCCCCGTCCCCATCACAAACACTGACCGGGTCCCAGTCCCCATCCCAAACACTGACCGGGTCCCGTCCCCATCACAAACACTGACCGGGTCCCCATCCCCATCACAAACACTGACTGGTCCCCGTCCCCATCACAAACACTGATCGGGTCCCATCCCCATCACAAACACTGACTGGAATCCCCGTCCCCATCCCAAACACTGACTGGTCCCCGTCCCCATCACAAACACTGACTGGTATCCCCGTCCCCATCCCAAATACTGACTGGTCCCCGTCCCCATCCCAAACACTGACTGGTCCCCGTCCCCATCACAAACACTGACCGGGTCCCATCCCCATCACAAACACTGACTGGTCCCCGTCCCCATCACAAACTCTGACCGGGTCCCCGTCCCCATCCCAAACACTGAACGGGTCCCGTCCCCATCACAAACACTGACCGGGTCCCAGTCCCCATCACAAACACTGACTGGTATCCCCGTCCCCATCCCAAACACTGACTGGTCCCCGTCCCCATTCCAAACACTGACTGGTCCCCGTCCCCATCCCAAACACTGACTGGTCCCCGTCCCCATCCCAAACACTGACCGGGTCCCCGTCCCCATCACAAACACTGACCGGGTCCCGTCCCCATAACAAACACTGACCAAGTCCGTCCCCATCCAAAACACTGACCAGGTCCCGTCCCCATCCCAAACACTGACCGGGTCCCAGTCCCCATCCGAAACACTGACCGGGTCCCGTCCCCATCACAAACACTGACCGGGTCCCGTCCCCATCACAAACACTGACCGGGTCTGCATCCCCATCCCAAACACTGACTGGTCCCGTTCCCATCCCAAACTCTGACTGGGTCCCGTCCCCATCACAAACACTGACTGGTTCCCATCCCCATCCCAAACACTGACTGGTCCCGTCCCCATCCCAAACACTGACCGGGTCCAGTCCCCATCACAAACACTGAGCGGGTCCCGTCCCCATCCCAAACACTGACCGGGTCCCCGTCCCCATCCCAAACACTGACCGGGTCCCCGTCCCCATCCCAAACACTGACCGGGTCCCCGTCCCCATCCCAAACACTGACCGGGTCCCGTCCCCATCCCAAACACTGACTGGTTCCCATCCCCATCACAAACACTGAACGGGTCCCGTCCCCATCACAAACACTGACTGGGTCCCCGTCCCCATCCCAAACACTGAACGGGTCCCGTCCCCATCCCAAACACTGACCGGGTCCCGTCCCCATCCCAAACACTGACCGGGTCCCGTCCCCATCCCAAACACTGACCGGGACCCCGTCCCCATCCCAAACACTGACAGTGTCCCCGTACCCATCCAAAACACTGACCGGATCCCCGTCCTCATCCCAAACTCTGACTGGTCCCCGTCCCCATCACAAACTCTGACCGGGTCCCGTCCCCATCACAAACACTGACTGGTCCCCGTCCCCATTCCAAACACTGACCGGGTCCCGTCCCCATCACAAACACTGACTGGTCCCGTCCCCATCACAAACTCTGACCGGGTCCCGTCCCCATCACAAACACTGACTGGTCCTGTCCCCATCACAAACACTGACTGGTTCCCATCCCCATCACAAACACTGAACGGGTCCCGTCCCCATCACAAACACTGACTGGGTCCCCGTCCCCATCCCAAACACTGAACGGGTCCCGTCCCCATCCCAAACACTGACCGGGTCCCGTCCCCATCCCAAACACTGACCGGGTCCCGTCCCCATCCCAAACACTGACCGGGACCCCGTCCCCATCCCAAACACTGACAGTGTCCCCGTACCCATCCAAAACACTGACCGGATCCCCGTCCTCATCCCAAACTCTGACTGGTC
Organism: Hypanus sabinus; assembly: GCF_030144855.1. Taxonomy (NCBI): domain Eukaryota; kingdom Metazoa; phylum Chordata; class Chondrichthyes; order Myliobatiformes; family Dasyatidae; genus Hypanus; species Hypanus sabinus. The sequence continues at coordinate 72,380 of NW_026779190.1, forward strand.
CCCGTCCCCATCACAAACTCTGACCGGGTCCCGTCCCCATCACAAACACTGACTGGTCCCCGTCCCCATTCCAAACACTGACCGGGTCCCGTCCCCATCACAAACACTGACTGGTCCCGTCCCCATCACAAACTCTGACCGGGTCCCGTCCCCATCACAAACACTGACTGGTCCTGTCCCCATCACAAACACTGACCGGGTCCCGTACCCATCACAAACACTGACCGGGTCCCCGTCCCCATCCCAAACACTGACCGGGTCCCCGTCCCCATCCCAAACACTGACCGGGTCCAGTCCCCATCACAAACACTGACCGGGTCCCCGTCCCCATCACAAACACTGATCGGGTCCCCGTCCCCATCCCAAACACTGACCGGGTCCCGTCCCCATCCCAAACACTGACTGGTTCCCATCCCCATCACAAACACTGACCGGGTCCCGTCCCCATCCCAAACACTGACCGGGTCCCATCCCCATCCCAAACACGGACCGGGTCCAGTCCCCATCACAAACACTGACTGGGTCCCCGTCCCAATTCCAAACACTGAACGGGTCCCGTCCCCATCCCAAACACTGACCGGGTCCCGTCCCCATCCCAAACACTGACCGGGTCCCGTCCCCATCCCAAACACTGACCGGGTCCCGTCCCCATCCCAAACACTGACTGGTCCCCGTCCCCATTCCAAACACTGACCGGGTCCCGTCCCCATCACAAACACTGACTGGTCCCATCCCCATCCCAAACTCTGACCGGGTCCGGTCCCCATCATCAACACTGACTGGTCCCGTTCCCATCCCAAACTCTGACTGGGTCCCATCCCCATCACAAACACTGACTGGTCCCGTCCCCATCCCAAACACTGACCGGGTCCAGTCCCCATCACAAACTCTGACTGGGTCCCGTCACCATCCCAAACACTGTCTGGTCCCGTCCCCATCCCAAACACTGACTGGTCCCGTCCCCATCTCAAACTCTGACCGGGTCCCGTCCCCATCACAAACACTGACCGGGTCCCCATCCCCATCACAAACACTGACTGGTCCCAGTCCCCATCACAAACACTGACTGGTATCCCCGTCCCCATCCCAAACACTGACTGGTCCCCGTCCACATCCCAAACACTGACTGGGTCCCCGTCCCCATCCCAAACACTGACCGGGTCCCGTCCCCATCCCAAACACTGACCGGGTCCCGTCCCCATCACAAACACTGACCGGGTCCCGTCCCCATCCCAAACACTGACCGGGTCCCCGTACCCATCCAAAACACTGACCGGATCCCCATCCCCATCCCAAACTCTGACTGGTCCCCGTCCCCATCACAAACACTGACCGGATCCCCGTCCCCATCCCAAACTCTGACTGGTCCCCGTCCCCATCACAAACACTGACCGGGTCCCCGTCCCCATCACAAACACTGACCGGGTCCCCGTCCCCATCCCAAACACTGACCGGGTCCAGTCCCCATCCCAAACACTGACCGGGTCCCCGTCCCCATCCCAAACACTGACTGGTCCCCGTCCCCATCCCAAACACTGACTGGTCCCCGTCCCCATCCCAAACACTGACCGGGTCCCGTCCCCATCCCAAACACTGACCGGGTCCCGTCCCCATCCCAAACACTGACCGGGTCCCGTCCCCATCCCAAACACTGACCGGGTCCCCGTCCCCATCCCAAACACTGACTGGTCCCCGTCCCCATTCCAAACACTGACCGGGTCCCGTCCCCATCACAAACACTGACCGGGTCCCGTCCCCATCACAAACACTGACTGGTCCCGTTCCCATCCCAAACTCTGACTGGGTCCCGTCCCCATCACAAACACTGACTGGTCCCGTCCCCATCCCAAACACTGACCGGGTCCAGTCCCCATCACAAACTCTGACCGGGTCCAGTCCCCATCACAAACTCTGACTGGGTCCCGTCACCATCCCAAACACTGTCTGGTCCCGTCACCATCCCAAACACTGACCGGGTCCCGTCCCCATCTCAAACTCTGACCGGGTCCCGTCCCCATCACAAACACTGACCGGTCCTGTCCCCATCACAAACACTGACCGGGTCCCCATCCCCATCACAAACACTGACTGGTCCCAGTCCCCATCACAAACACTGACTGGTATCCTCGTCCCCATCCCAAACACTGACCGGGTCCCGTCCCCATCCCAAACACTGACCGGGTCCCGTCCCCATCACAAACACTGACCGGGTCCCGTCCCCATCCCAAACACTGACCGGGTCCCCGTACCCATCCCAAACACTGACCGGATCCCCGTCCCCATCCCAAACTCTGACTGGTCCCCGTCCCCATCACAAACACTGATCGTGTCCCCGTCCCCATCCCAAACACTGACCGGGTCCCCGTCCCCATAACAAACACTGACTGGGTCCCGTCCCCATCCCAAACACTGACTGGGTCCCGTCCCCATCACAAACACTGACTGGTCCCCGTCCCCATCACAAACACTGACTGGTCCCAGTCCCCATCCCAAACACTGACTGGACCCAGTCCCCATCCCAAACACTGACCGGATCCCCGTCCCCATCCCAAACTCTGACTGGTCCCCGTCCCCATCACAAACACTGACCGGGTCCCCGTCCCCATCCCAAACACTGACCGGGTCCAGTCCCCATCCCAAACACTGACCGGGTCCCCGTCCCCATCCCAAACACTGACTGGTCCCCGTCCCCATCCCAAACACTGACTGGTCCCCGTCCCCATCCCAAACACTGACCGGGTCCCGTCCCCATCCCAAACACTGACCGGGTCCCGTCCCCATCCCAAACACTGACCGGGTCCCGTCCCCATCCCAAACACTGACCGGGTCCCGTCCCCATCCCAAACACTGACCGGGTCCCCGTCCCCATCCCAAACACTGACTGGTCCCCGTCCCCATTCCAAACACTGACCGGGTCCCGTCCCCATCACAAACACTGACTGGTCCCGTTCCCATCCCAAACTCTGACTGGGTCCCGTCCCCATCACAAACACTGACTGGTCCCGTCCCCATCCCAAACACTGACCGGGTCCAGTCCCCATCACAAACTCTGACCGGGTCCAGTCCCCATCACAAACTCTGACTGGGTCCCGTCACCATCCCAAACACTGTCTGGTCCCGTCACCATCCCAAACACTGACCGGGTCCCGTCCCCATCTCAAACTCTGACTGGGTCCCGTCCCCATCACAAACACTGACCGGTCCTGTCCCCATCACAAACACTGACCGGGTCCCGTCCCCATCACAAACACTGACCGGGTCCCCATCCACATCACAAACACTGACTGGTCCCAGTCCCCATCACAAACACTGACTGGTATCCTCGTCCCCATCCCAAACACTGACCGGGTCCCGTCCCCATCCCAAACACTGACCGGGTCCCGTCCCCATCCCAAACACTGACCGGGTCCCGTCCCCATCCCAAACACTGACCGGGTCCCCGTCCCCATAACAAACACTGACCGGGTCCCGTCCCCATCCCAAACACTGACTGGGTCCCGTCCCCATCACAAACACTGACTGGTCCCCGTCCCCATCCCAAACACTGACTGGTCCCAGTCCCCATCCCAAACTCTGACTGGTCCCCGTCCCCATCCCAAACACTGACCGGGTCCCCGTACCCATCCCAAACACTGACCGGATTCCGGTCCCCATCCCAAACTCTGACTGGTCCCCGTCCCCATCACAAACACTGACCGGGTCCCGTCCCCATCACAAACACTGACCGGTCCCGTCCCCATCCCAAACACTGACCGGGTCCCCGTACCCATCCCAAACACTGACCGGATCCCCGTCCCCATCCCAAACTCTGACTGGTCCCCGTCTCCATCACAAACATTGATCGGGTCCCCGTCCCCATCCCAAACACTGACCGGGTCCCCGTCCCCATAACAAACACTGACCGGGTCCCGTCCCCATCCCAAACACTGACTGGGTCCCATCCCCATCACAAACACTGACTGGTCCCCGTCCCCATCCCAAACACTGACTGGTCCCAGTCCCCATCCCAAACACTGACCGGGTCCGCAACCCCATCCCAAACACTGACTGGGTCCCGTCCCCATCCCAAACACTGACTGGTCCCATCCCCATCCCAAACACTGACCGGATCCCCGTCCCCATCCCAAACTCTGACTGGTCCCCGTCCCCATCACAAACAGTGACCGGGTCCCCGTCCCCATCCCAAACACTGACCGGGTCCCCGTCCCCATCCCAAACACTGACCGGGTCCCGTCCCCATCACAAACACTGACCGGGTCCCGTCCCCATCCCAAACACTGACCGGGTCCCCGTACCCATCCCAAACACTGACCGGATTCCCGTCCCCATCCCAAACTCTGACTGGTCCCCGTCCCCATCACAAACACTGACCGGGTCCCCGTCCCCATCACAAACACTGACCGGGTCCCCGTCCCCATCACAAACACTGACCGGGTCCCCGTCCCCATCCCAAACACTGACCGGATCCCCGTCCCCATCCCAAACTCTGACTGGTCCCCGTCCCCATCCCAAACACTGACCGGGTCCCCGTCCCCATCACAAACACTGACCGGGTCCCCGTCCCCATCCCAAACACTGACCGGGTCCCCGTCCCCATCCCAAACACTGACTGATCCCCGTCCCCATTCCAAACACTGACCGGGTCCCGTCTCCATCACAAACACTGACTGGTCCCGTCCCCATCCCAAACACTGACCGGGTCCCGTCCCCATCACAAACACTGACTGGTCCCGTTCCCATCCCAAACTCTGACTGGGTCCCGTCCCCATCACAAACACTGACTGGTCCCGTCCCCATCCCAAACACTGACCGGGTCCAGTCCCCATCACAAACTCTGACTGGGTCCCGTCACCATCCCAAACACTGTCTGGTCCCGTCCCCATCCCAAACACTGACTGGTCCCGTCCCCATCTCAAACTCTGACCGGGTCCCGTCCCTATCACAAACACTGACTGGTCCTGTCCCCATCACAAACACTGACCGGGTCCCGTCCCCATCACAAACACTGACCGGGTCCCCATCCCCATCACAAACACTGTCTGGTCCCAGTCCCCATCACAAACACTGACTGGTATCCCCGTCCCCATCCCAAACACTGACTGGTCCCCGTACCCATCCCAAACACTGACCGGGTCCCCATCCCCATCCCAAACACTGACTGGGTCCCGTCCCCATCCCAAACACTGACCGGGTCCCGTCCCCATCCCAAACACTGACTGGTCCCCGTCCCCATCCCAAACACTGACTGGTCCCGTTCCCATCCCAAACTCTGACTGGGTCCCGTCCCCATCACAAACACTGACTGGTTCCCATCCCCATCCCAAACACTGACTGGTCCCATCCCCATCCCAAACACTGACCGGGTCCAGTCCCCATCACAAACTCTGACTGGGTCCCGTCACCATCCCAAACACTGACTGGTCCCGTCCCCATCCCAAACACTGACTGGTCCCGTCCCCATCCCAAACACTGACTGGTCCCGTTCCCATCCCAAACTCTGACTGGGTCCAGTCCCCATCACAAACACTGACCGGGTCCCGTCCCCATCCCAAACACTGACTGGTCCCGTCCCCATCTCAAACTCTGACCGGGTCCCGTCCCCATCACAAACACTGACTGGTCCTGTCCCCATCACAAACACTGACCGGGTCCCGTCCCCATCACAAACACTGAACGGGTCCCCATCCCCATCACAAACACTGACTGGTCCCAGTCCCCATCACAAACACTGACTGGTCCCCGTCCCCATCCCAAACACTGACCGGGTCCCCATCCCCATCCCAAACACTGACCGGGTCCCGTCCCCATCCCAAACACTGACCGGGTCCCGTCCCCATCACAAACACTGACCGGTCCCGTCCCCATCCCAAACACTGACCGGGTCCCCGTACCCATCCCAAACACTGACCGGATCCCCGTCCCCATCCCAAACTCTGACTGGTCCCCGTCTCCATCACAAACATTGATCGGGTCCCCGTCCCCATCCCAAACACTGACCGGGTCCCCGTCCCCATAACAAACACTGACCGGGTCCCGTCCCCATCCCAAACACTGACTCGGTCCCGTCCCCATCACAAACACTGACTGGTCCCCGTCCCCATCCCAAACACTGACTGGTCCCAGTCCCCATCCCAAACACTGACCGGGTCCGCATCCCCATCCCAAACACTGACTGGGTCCCGTCCCCATCCCAAACACTGACTGGTCCCATCCCCATCCCAAACACTGACCGGATCCCCGTCCCCATCCCAAACTCTGACTGGTCCCCGTCCCCATCACAAACAGTGACCGGGTCCCCGTCCCCATCCCAAACACTGACCGGGTCCCCGTCCCCATCCCAAACACTGACCGGGTCCCGTCCCCATCACAAACACTGACCGGGTCCCGTCCCCATCCCAAACACTGACCGGGTCTCCGTACCCATCCCAAACACTGACCGGATTCCCGTCCCCATCCCAAACTCTGACTGGTCCCCGTCCCCATCACAAACACTGACCGGGTCCCCGTCCCCATCACAAACACTGACCGGGTCCCCGTCCCCATCACAAACACTGACCGGGTCCCCGTCCCCATCCCAAACACTGACCGGGTCCCGTCCCCATCCCAAACACTGACCGGGTCCCCGTCCCCATCCCAAACACTGACTGGTCCCCGTCCCCATCCCAAACACTGACTGGTCCCCGTCCCCATCCCAAACACTGACTGGTCCCGTTCCCATCCCAAACTCTGACTGGGTCCCGTCCCCATCACAAACACTGACTGGTTCCCATCCCCATCCCAAACACTGACTGGTCCCATCCCCATCCCAAACACTGACCGGGTCCAGTCCCCATCACAAACTCTGACTGGGTCCCGTCACCATCCCAAACACTGACTGGTCCCGTCCCCATCACAAACACTGACTGGTCCCGTTCCCATCCCAAACTCTGACTGGGTCCAGTCCCCATCACAAACACTGACCGGGTCCCGTCCCCATCCCAAACACTGACCGGGTCCCATCCCCATCCCAAACTCTGACCGGGTCCCGTCCCCATCCCCATCCCAAACACTGACCGGGTCCCGTCCCCATCCCAAACTCTGACCGGGTCCCGTCCCCATCACAAACACTGACCGGGTCCCCGTCCCCATCCATCCCAAACACTGACTGGGTCCCGTCCCCATCCCAAACACTGACCGGGTCCCGTCCCCATCCCAAACACTGACCGGGTCCCGTCCCCATCCCAAACTCTGACCGGGTCCCGTCCCCATCACAAACACGGACCAGGTCCCCGTCCCCATCCCAAACACTGACCGGGTCCCGTCCCCATCCCAAACTCTGACCGGGTCCAGCCCCATCCCAAACACTGACCGGGTCCCGTCCCCATCACAAACACTGACTGGTCCCCATCCCCATCCCAAACACTGACCGGGTCCCGTCCCCATCCCAAACTCTGACCGGGTCCCGTCCCCATCACAAACACTGACCGGGTCCCCGTCCCCATCCATCCCAAACACTGACTGGGTCCCGTCCCCATCCCAAACACTGACCGGGTCCCGTCCCCATCCCAAACTCTGACCGGGTCCCGTCCCCATCACAAACACGGACCAGGTCCCCGTCCCCATCCCAAACACTGACCGGGTCCCGTCCCCATCCCAAACTCTGACCGGGTCCAGCCCCCATCCCAAACACTGACCGGGTCCCGTCCCCATCACAAACACTGACTGGTCCCAGTCCCCATCCCAAACACTGACCAGGTCCAGTCCCCATCTCAAACTCTGACCGGGTCCCCGTCCCCATCCCAAACACTGACCGGGTCCCGTCCCCATCCCAAACTCTGACCGGGTCCCGTCCCCATCACAAACACTGACTGGTCCCATTCCCCATCCCAAACACTGACCGGGTCCAGTCCCCATCACAAACACTGACCGGGTCCCGTCCCCATCACAAACACTGACCGGATCCCCATCCCCATCACAAACACTGACCGGGTCCCGTCCCCATCCCAAACACTGACCGGGTCCAGTCCCCATCACAAACACTGACCGGGTCCCGTCCCCATCACAAACACTGACCGGGTCCCCATCCCCATCACAAACACTGACCGGGTCCCGTCCCCATCCCAAATACTGACCGGGTCCAGTCCCCATCACAAACTCTGACTGGGTCCCGACACCATCCCAAACACTGACTGGTCCCGTCCCCATCCCAAACACTGACTGGTCCCGTTCCCATCCCAAACTCTGACTGGGTCCAGTCCCCATCACAAACACTGACCGGGTCCCATCCCCATCCCAAACTCTGACCGGGTCCCGTCCCCATCCCCATCCCAAACACTGACCGGGTCCCGTCCCCATCCCCATCCCAAACACTGACCGGGTCCCGTCCCCATCCCAAACACTGACCGGGTCCCGTCCCCATCACAAACACTGACTGGTCCCAGTCCCCATCCCAAACACTGACCGGGTCCAGTCCCCATCTCAAACTCTGACCGGGTCCCCGTCCCCATCCCAAACTCTGACCGGGCCCCCGTCCCCATCCAAAACACTGACCAGGTCCCGTCCCCATCACAAACACTGACCGGGTCCAGTCCCCATCACAAACACTGACCGGGTCCCGTCCCCATCACAAACACTGACCGGGTCCCCATCCCCATCACAAACACTGACCGGGTCCCGTCCCCATCCCAAACTCTGACCGGGTCCCGTCCCCATCCCAAACTCTGACCGGGTCCCGTCCCCATCCCAAACACTGACCGGGTCCCCGTCCCCATCCCAAACTCTGACTGTTCCCCGTCCCCATCCCAAACTCTGACTGGTCCCCGTTCCCATCCCAAACACTGACTGGTCCCGTCCCCATCCCAAACACTGACTGGTCCCCGTCCCCATCCCAAACATTTCTTCGGCAGCTTGAATGGGGCACGACTGTGTACGCATGTGAAAGTTGGCACATGAGACAGTGGGAGAGTTTAAAAAGTGAGCGGATTAATGGAGCGGGCAACGGAGTAGGAGGGCTTTGACTCGAGAGGCTTCGACGAGCAGAGGCCGAGGACGAGCTTGCTCCCAGTCAGGTAAGGCCGGGTAAGCTCCTTAAATTAATCTGATTAGTTTAGGAGTTGTTAATGGAGGCAGCAGTTAGGGCAGTTGAGTGCTCCGTTTGCAGTACGTGGGAAGTCAGGGCGAGCACAACTGTCCCCGATGACTACACCTGCAAAAGGTGCATCCAGCTGCAGCTCCTGACAATCCGAGTTAGCGAACTGGAGCTGGATGAAATTCAGATCATTTGGGAGGTAGAGGCAGAAATAGACAGGAGTTTCAGGGAGATAGTCATCCCTAGGATTCAGGAGACAGGTAGTTGGGTGACTGTCAGGAGAGGGAAGGGGAATAGACAGGAAGAGCAGAGCACCCCTGTGGCCGTTCCCATCAACAGTAAGTATACCGTTTTGGATACTGTTGGTGGGGACGACCTACCAGGGACAAGTTGCAGTGGTTGCGTCTCTGGCACCAAGACTGGACCCTCAGCTCAGAAGGGAAGGAGGGAAAAGAGGAGAGCAGTAATGACAGGGGATTCGATAGTTAGGGGGACCAATAGGAGGTTCTGTGGAAGAGATCGAGATCTCAGATGGTCTGTTGCCTCCCTGGTGCCAGGGTCTGTGATATCTCAGATCGAGTTCTCAGTATTCTCAAGAGGGAGGGTGAGCAGCCAGATGTCGTGGTCCATGTAGGGACCAATGACGTGGATAGGAAGAAGGAGGAGGTCCTGCAAAGAGAATTTAGGGAGTTAGGTGCAAAGTTGAAGGACAGGACCTCCAACCGTGGCACGTGCTGGTGAGGCCAGGAATAGGAAGATAATGCAGCTAAATACGTGGCTAAGGAGATGGTGCAGGAGCTTCACATTTCTGGACAATTGAGCCTTGTTCCAGGGAAGGTGGGACCTGTTCCAATGGGACGGGTTGCACCTGAACTGGAGGGGGACAATCATCCTTGTGGGAAGGTTTGCTAGTGCTGCTCCGGGGGGTTTAAACTAGATTTGCAGGGGGAGTGGAACCTGAGTATTAGAGCAGATAGTGAGGTGGAGGAGGATAAAGGTCATGCAAGAGCTGCAAGTATAGTGCATGGAGTAAAGCCAGATCTAGCATATAAAGAGGCTTTGAGGAAAGAGAAACAGAATAAAGGGTGTAAAGGTAGTAAGGTAGAAGGGCTAAAGTGTGTGTACTTCAATGCAAGAAGCATCAAGAACAAAGGTGATGAACCGAGAGCTTGGATACATATATGGAATTGTGATGTAGTGATCATTAGAGACTTGGCTGGCACCAGGGGAGGAATGGATTCCGAATATTCCTGGATTTTAGTGCTTTAAAAGGGATAGAGAGGGGGGAAGGGGAGGAGGGGTGGCATTACTGGTCAGCGATACTTTTGCAGCTACAGAAAGGGTGGGTAATGTAGCAGGATCCTCTTTTGAGTCAGTATGGTAGAAGTCAGGAACAGGAAGGGAGCAGTTACTCTCCTGGGGGTATTCTATAGGCCCCCTGGTAGCAGCGGAGATACCGAGGAACAGATTGGGAGGCAGATTTTGGAAAGGTGCAAAAGTAACAGTGTTGTTATCTTGGGTGACTTTAACTTCCCTAGTATTGATTGGCACCTGATTAGTTCCAATGGTTTAGATGGGGCAGAGTTTGTTAAGTGTGTCCGGGTCGGATTCCTGTCACGGTATGTTGACAGGCTGACAGGGGGAATGCCATACTAGATCTAGTATTAGGTAGCGAACTGGGTCAGGTCACAGATCTGTCAGTGGGTGAGCATCTGGGGGACAGTGATCACCACTCCCTGGCCTTTAGCATTATCATGGAAAAGGATAGAATCAGAGAGGACAGGAAAATTTTTAATTGGGGAAGGGCAAATTATGAGGCTATAAGGCTAGAACTTGCGGGTGTGAATTGGGATGATGTTTTTGCAGGGAAATGTACTATGGACATGTGGTCGATGTTTAAGGATCTCTTGCAGGATGTTAGGGATAAATTTGTCCCAGTGAGGAAGATAAAGAATGGTAGGGTGAAGGAACCATGGGTGGCAAGTGAGGTGGAGAATCTAGTCAGGTGGAAGAAGGCAGCATACGTAAGGATTAGGAAGCAAAGATCAGATGAGTCTATTGAGGAATATAGGGTAGCAAGAAAGGAGCTTAAGAAGGGGCTGAGGAGAGCAAGAAGGGGGCACGAGAAGCCCTTGGCAAGTAGGGTAAAGGAAAACCCCAAGGCATTCTTCAATTATATGAAGGATAAAAGGTTGACAGGAGTGGAGGTAGGACCAATTAGAGATAAAGGTGGGAAGATGTGCCTGGAGGCTGTGGAAGTGAGCGAGGTCCTCAATGAACTTCTCTTCGGTATTCACCAATGAGAGGGAACTTGATGACGCTGAGGACAATATGAGTGAAGTTGATGTTCTGGAGCATGTTGATATTAAGGGAGAGGAGGTATTGGAGTTATTAAAATACATTAGGATGGATAAGTCCTCGGTGCTTGACGGAATATTCTTCAGGCTGCTCCAGGAGGTGAGGGAAGAGATTGCTGAGCCTCTGGCTAGGATCTTTATGTCCTCTTTGTCCACGGGAATGGTACCGGAGGGAGGCGAGTGCTGCCCCGTTGTTCAAAAAAAGTAGTAGGGATAGTCTGGGTAATTATAGACCAGTGAGCCTTACGTCTGAGGTGGGAAAGCTGTTGGAAAAGATTCTTAGATCTATGAGCATTTCTTCTTAGATTTAGGGCATTTAGAGAATCATGGTCTGACCAGGGACAGTCAGCATGGCTTTGTGAAGGGCAGATCATGTCTAACAAGCCTGATAGAGTTCTTTGAGGAGGTGACCAGGCATATAGATGAGGGTAGTGCGGTTGATGTGATCTACATGGATTTTAGTAAGTCATTTGACAAGGTACCACACAGTAGGCTTATTTAAAAAGTCAGAAGGCATGGGATTCAGGGAAGTTTGGCCAGGTGAATTCAGAATTGCCTGCAGAAGGCAGAGGGTCATGGTGCAGGGAGTACATTCAGATTGGAGGGTTGTGACTAGTGGTGTCCCACAGGGATTTGTTCTGGGACCTCTACTTTTTGTGATTTTTATTAACGACCTGGATGTGGGGGTAGAAAGGTGGGTTGGCAAGTTTGCAGATGACACAAAGGTTGGTGGTGTTGCAAATAGTGTTGAGGATTGTCGAAGATTGCAGAGAGACATTGATAGGATGCAGAAATGGGCTGAGAAGTGGCAGATGGAGTTCAACACAGAGAGGTGTGAGGTGGTACACTTTGGAAGGACAAACTCCAAGGCAGAGTACAAAGTACATGGCAGGATACTTGGTAGTGTGGAGGAGCAGAGGGATCTGGGGGTACATGTCCACAGATCCCTGAAAGTTGCCTCACAGGTAGATAGGATAGTTAAGAAAGCTTATGGAGTGTTAGCTTTCATAAGTCGAGGGATAGAGTTTAAGAGTCGCGATGTAATCATGTAGCTCTATGAAACTCTAGTTAGGCCACACTTGGAGTACTGTGTCCAGTTCTGGTCGCCTCACTATAGGAAGGATGTGGAAGCATTGGAAAGGGTACAGAGGAGATTTACCAGGATTCTGCCTGGTTTAGATGGTACGCATTATGATCAGAGATTAAGGGAGCTAGGGCTTTACTCTCTGGAGAGAAGGAGGATGAGAGGAGACATGATAGAGGTGTACAAGATATTAAGAGGAATAGACAGAGTGGACAGCCAGCACCTCTTCCCCAGGGCACCACTGCTCAGTACAAGAGGACATGGCTTTAAGGTAAGGGGAGGAAAGTTCAAGGGGGATATTAGAGGAAAGTTTTTCACTCAGAGAGTGGTTGGTGCGTGGAATGCACTGCCTGAGTCAGTGGTGGAGGCAGATACACTAGTGAAGTTTAAGAAACTACTAGACAGGTATATGGAGGAATTTAAGGTGGGGGGTTATATGGGAGGCAGGGTTAAGGGTCGGCACAACATTGTGGGCCGAAGGGCCTGTACTGTGCTGTATTGTTCGATGTTCTATGTTCAAACACTGACCGGGTCCCACCCCATCCCTGACCAGCTCTGGAAGGGACAAAATGAGGCAAGCTCCAACCTAAAGTGCTGTGGACGGGTAACAGCTGCAGTTCGGGGGTGTGGAATGGTTGTACCTGTGGTGTAGTTGAAGGGGTGGAGATGGGGCTTACCTGCTGTGTAAGTGACGGAGCGGATGATGGGTTGTACCTGCAGTGTAGGCAAAGGGGAAGTCAGCCAGCTCCTTTCCGCGCTCCATGAAGCCCCGCAGCCGCCGACACCAGTAGCGATGACTACCGTCCTCCGGGCTCTTCCTCCAGTCCAGCTGCTGACAGGCAGTGGAGCAGTACAAAACAGCCGCACACTGGTCACTGGACAGATAAAATGGATTCAACAGTGGCTGGATGGGAGACGCCAGAGAGTAGTGGTGGATAACTGTTTCACACACAAAATGCTGGCGGAACACAGCAGGCCAGGCAGCATCTATAGAAAGAAGCACAGTCGACGTTTCAGGCTGAGACCGTTCGTCAGGACTAACTGAAAGGAAAGATAGTAAGAGATTTGAAAGTAGCAGGGGGAGGGGGAAATGTGAAATGATAGAAGAAGACCGGAAGGGGTGGGATGAAGCTAAGAGCTGGAAAGGTGATTGGCAAAAGTGATACAGAGCTGGAGAAGGGAAAGGATTATGGGACGGGAGGCCTCGGGAGAAAGAAAGGGGAAGGGGAGCACCAGAGGGAGATGGACAACAGGCAGAGTGATGGGCAGAGAGAGAAAAAAAGAGGGGGGAAAAAAACTAAATATATCGGGGATGGGGTAAGAAGGGGAGTTCGGTGGGGCAGGAGCAAGCTGAGACAATGGGTCTACCTGGACAGGCAGGTTTGTGGATCTTGGGTAGGAGGTAGAAACAGGAAGCACTCTTCCCACCCTGTCTCTTGCAAAAATGTTATCCCCTTCTTGCAATTCCTCCGTCTCCGCCGCATCTGCTCTCAGGATGCTTTTCATTCCAGGACGAAGGAGATGTCTTCCTTTTTTAAACAAAGCGGCTTCCCTTTTTCCACCATCAATTCTGCTCTCAAACGCATCTCTCCTTTTCCCGCACATCTGCCCTCACCCCATTCGAACATCAGCCCACTCGGGATAGGGTTCCCCTTGTCCTCACCTACCACCCCACCAGTCTCCAGGTCTAACGTGTAATTCTCCGTAACTTCCGCCACCTCCAACGGGATCCCACTACCAAGCACATCTTTCCCTCCCCCCTCTTTCTGCTTTCCACAGGGATCGCTCCCTACATGATTCCCTTGTCCACTCGTCCCCCCCATCCCTTCCCACCGATCTCCCTCCTGGCACTTATCCTTGTAAGCGGAACAAGTGCTACACCTGCCCTTACACTTCCTCCCTCACCACCGTTCAGGGCCCCAGACAGTCCTTCCAGGTGAGGCGACACTTCACCTGTGAGTCGGCTGGTGTGGTATACTGCGTCCGGTGTTCCCGGTGTGGCCTTTTATATATTGGTGAGACCCGACGCAGACTGGGGGACCGTTTCGCTGAACACCTACGCTCGGTCCGCCAGAGAAAGCAGGATCTCCCAGTGGCCACACATTTTAATTCCACGTCCCATTCCCATTCTGATATGTCTATCCATGGCCTCCTCTACTGTCAAGATGAATCCACACTCAGGTTGGAGGAACAACACCTTATATACCGGCTGGGTAGCCTCCAACCTGATGGCATGAACATTGACTTCTCTAACTTCCGTTAATGCTCCTCGTCCCCTTCTTACCCCATCCCTGATATATTTAGTTTTTTTCCCTCCTCTTTTTTTCTCTCTCTCTGCCCATCACTCTGCCTGTTCTCCATCTCCCTCTGGTGCTCCCCTCCCCCTTTCTTTCTCCCGAGGCCTCCCATCCCATGATCCTTTCCCTTCTCCAGCTCTGTATCCCTTTCGCCAATCACCTTTCCAGCTCTCAGCTTCACACCAACCCCGCCGGTCTTCTCCTATCATTTTGTATTTCCCCCTCCCCCTCCTACTTTCAAATCTATTACTATCTTTCCTTTCAGTTAGTCCTGATGAAGGGTCTTGGCCCGAAACGTCGACAGTGCTTCTTTCTATAGATGCTGCCCGGCCTGCTGCGTTCTACCAGCATTTTGTGTGTGTTGCTTAAATTTCCAGCATCTGCAGATTTCCTTGTAGATAACTGTTTGTTAGGTTGGAGGCTGGTGACTAGTGGTGTGCCTCAGGGATCTGTATTGGGTCCAATGTTGTTTGTCATATACATTAATGATCTGGATGATGGGGTGGTAAATTGGATTAGTAAGTATGCAGATGATACTAAGATAGGTGGCGTTGTGGATAATGAAGTAGGTTTTCAAAGCTTGCAGAGAGATTTAGGCCAGTTAGAAGAGTGGGCTGAATGATGGCAGATGGAGTTTAATGCTGATAAGTGGGAGGTGCTACATTTTGGTAGGACTAATCAAAATAGGACATACATGGTAAATGGCAGAATGAGGAATTCAGTAGAATAGAGTGATCTAGGAATAATGGTGCATAGTTCCCTGAAGGTGGGATCTCATGTGGATAGGGTGGTGAAGAAAGCTTTTGGTATGCTGGCCTTTATAAATCAGAGCATTGA
Source organism: Hypanus sabinus (assembly GCF_030144855.1). NCBI lineage: Eukaryota > Metazoa > Chordata > Chondrichthyes > Myliobatiformes > Dasyatidae > Hypanus > Hypanus sabinus. Next base: position 88,022 of record NW_026779190.1, read on the forward strand.
CTATAGGAGTTGGGATGTAATGTTAAAATTGGTAAGGCCAAATTTGGAGTATCCTGTACAGTTCTGATCACCAAATTATAGGAAAGATGTCAACAAAATAGACAGAGTACAGAGCAGATTTACTAGAGTGTTACCTGGGTTTCAGCACCAAAGTTACAGAAAAATGTTGAACAAGTTAGGTCTTTATACTTGGAGTGTAGAAGGTTGAGGGGGGACTTGATAGAGGTATTTAAAATTATGAGGGGACAGATAGAGTTGACTTGAATAGGCTTTTTCCATTGAGAGTAGGGGAGATTCAAACAAGAGGACATGAGTTGAGAATTAAGGGGCAAAAGTTTAGGGGTAACACGACGGGGAACTTCTTTACTCAGAGAGTGGTAGCTGTGTGGAATGAGCTTCCAGTAGAAGTGGTAGAGGCAGGTTCGATTTTGTCATTTATAAAAATTGGATAGGTATATGGACAGGATAGGAATGGAGGGTTATGGGCTGAGTGCAGGTAGGTGGGACTAGGTGAGAGTAAGCGTTCGGCACGGATTTGAAGGGCCGAGATGGCCTGTTTCCGTGCTGTAATTGTTATATGGCAGGGCAGTTATAGCCACCACAGCCAACTACAACATCAACCATCCCAGAAGCCACACTACAGGCATGTAATGTCCAGAAGGCACAGACAGAGACCGGCCCTTCTGTCCATCTGACCAGTGGGCACTCAACCGTACTGGAACCCAAAGGGAGCATGTACCCACCCCCATTATCAAGACGCAAGTTTTCCCTTCCCCTCCACAGAGAGTCACTAAACAGAAACAGGCCTATCCAAGCTCAGCCCGCAGCCCTCTAAACCTTTCCCTGTCTTTTTGGAGATTGTTAATGTACCTGCTTCAGTCACTTGCTCTGGCTGCTTGGCCAACACTGATACCATTCCCACCAACCATCACCCACCCTGTGGCAGGGCTTGGAGAACTGGGGAGGTGTTTCCCACTGGCTCTCAGCCCCACCTCCCCCGATAGGCCCAGCAGGAAGGTTTGACCAGTTAATGGCAGACATGGGTCACCACATTTCTCTGTTGTTGGATTAGATACCCATTCCTACCTCCTCAGAATGGGGCAGGTTCACAATTCTCCACACCAGAATCCAACCAACCGCCCACAGCCACATCACTCCCAGACCACAACCCCCAGAACACTCCACTCCTCAACCCAAACTCAACCAGCCCTTCCCTCCACGCTGTCCACAATCATCCCTCCCCTCCTACAGCGCCATCACCCTACCCCACCCCTGCCCAACACACCCTACCATGCGGTAAGGGTCGCCTCGAAGCTCCGCTTCTTGCAGACGTGACAGGCCTTCACCATGGTTGAGCAGAAGGTGAATCTGCGAGGAAGACAGCACTGGTACGTCACCCTGGTGTTCCACACACCCAGCTTGACCACCAACAGCTTCAGGACCCTGCCAGGGAGGGCAAAGCAGGTTCACTCTGGGGCTGGACTGGGAAGAAAGAGTGTGTGATGGGACAGTGTGAGTTGGGGAGTGGAGGAGTGTGTGATGGGACAGTGTGAGTTGGGGAGTGGGGGAGTGTGTGATGGGACAGTGTGAGTTGGGGTGTGGGGGAGTGTGTGATGGGACAGTGTGAGTTGGGGAGTGTGTGATGGGACAGTGTGAGTTGGGGTGTGGGGGAGTGTGTGATGGGACAGTGTGAGTTGGGGTGTGGGGGAGTGTGTGATGGGACAGTGTGAGTTGGGGTGTGGGGGAGTGTGTGATGGGACAGTCTGAGTTGGGGTGTGGGGGAGTGTGAGATGGGACAGTGTGAGTTGCGGAGTGGGGGAGTGTGTGATGGGACAGTGTGAGTTGGGGAGTGTGTGATGGGACAATGTGAGTTGGGGAGTGGGGGAGTGTGTGATGGGACAGTGTGAGTTGGGGTGTGGGGGAGTGTGTGATGGGACAGTGTGAGTTGGGGTGTGGGGGAGTGTGTGATGGGACAGTGTGAGTTGGGGTGTGGGGGAGTGTGTGATGGGACAGTGTGAGTTGGGGTGTGGGGGAGTGTGTGATGGGACAGTGTGAGTTGGGGTGTGGGGGAGTGTGTGATGGGACAGTGTGAGTTGGGGTGTGGGGGAGTGTGTGATGGGACAGTGTGAGTTGGGGTGTGGGGGAGTGTGAGATGGGACAGTGTGAGTTGGGGAGTGGGGGAGTGTGTGATGGGACAGTGTGAGTTGGGAAGTGTGTGATGGGACAATGTGAGTTGGGGAGTGGGGGAGTGTGTGATGGGACAGTGTGAGTTGGGGTGTGGGGGAGTGTGTGATGGGACAGTGTGAGTTGGGGTGTGGGGGAGTGTGTGATGGGACAGTGTGAGCTGGGGTGTGGGGGAGTGTGTGATGGGACAGTGTGAGTTGGGGAGTGTGTGATGGGAAAGTGGGAGTGGGGGAGTGTGTGATGGGACAGTGTGAGTTGGGGAGTGTGTGATGGGACAGTGTGAGTTGGGGTGTGGGGGAGTGTGTGATGGGACAGTGTGAGTTGGGGTGTGGGGGAGTGTGTGATGGGACAGTGTGAGTTGGGGAGTGGGGGAGTGTGAGTGGGGGAGTGTGAGTTGGGGAGTGGGGGAGTGTGTGATGGGACAGAGGGAGTGGGGGAGTTTGTGATGGGACAGTGTCAGTTGGGGTGTGGGGGAGTGTGTGATGGGACAGTGTGAGTTGGGGAGTGGGGGAGTGAGTGATGGGAAAGTGGGAGTGGGGGAGTGTGTGATGGGACAGTGTGAGTTGGGGAGTGTGTGATGGGACAGTGTGAGTTGGGGTGTGGGGGAGTGTGTGTTGAGACAGTGTGAGTTGGGGTGTGGGGGAGTGAGTGATGGGAAAGTGGGAGTGGGGGAGTGTGTGATGGGACAGTGTGAGTTGGGGAGTGTGTGATGGGACAGTGTGAGTTGGGGTGTCTGGGAGTGTGTGATGGGACAGTGTGAGTTGGGGTGTGGGGGAGTGTGTGATGGGACAGTGTGAGTTCGGGAGTGGGGGAGTGTGTGATGGGACAGTGTGAGTTGGGGTGTGGGGGAGTGTGTGATGGTACAGTGTGAGTTGGGGAGTGGGGGAGTGTGTGATGGGACAGTGTGAGTTGGGGTGTGGGGGAGTGTGTGTTGGGACAATGTGAGTTGGGGAGTGGGGAATTGTGTGATGGGAAAGTGGGAGTGGAGGAGTGTGTGATGGGACAGTGTGAATTGGGGTGTGGGGGAGTGTGTGATGGGACAGTGTGAGTTGGGGTGTGGGGGAGTGTGTGATGGGTCAGTGTGAATTGGGGTGTGGGGGAGTGTGTGATGGGACAGTGTGAGTTGGGGAGTGGGGGAGTGTGTGATGGGACAGTGTGAGTTGGGGTGTGGCGGAGTGTGTGATGGAACAGTGTGAGTGGGGTGTGGGGCAGTGTGTGATGGGACAGTGTGAGTGGGGGAGTGTGTGATGGGACAGTGTGAGTTGGGGTGTGGGGGAGTGTGTGATGGGACAGTGTGAGTTGGGGTGTGGGGGAGTGTGTGATGGGACAGTGTGAGTTGGGGTGTGGGGGAGTGTGTGATGGGACAGTGTGAGTTGGGGAGTGTGTGATGGGACAGTGTGAGTTGGGGTGTGGGGGAGTGTGTGATGGGAAAGTGGGAGTGGGGGAGTGTGTGATGGGACAGTGTGAGTTGGGGAGTGTGTGATGGGACAGTGTGAGTTGGGGTGTGGGGGAGTGTGTGATGGGACAGTGTGAGTTGGGGTGTGGGGGAGTGTGTGATGGGACAGTGTGAGTTGGGGAGTGGGGGAGTGTGTGATGGGACAGTGTGAGTTGGGGTGTGGGGGAGTGTGTGATCGGACAGTGTGAGTTGGGGTGTGGGGGAGTGTGTGATGGGACAGTGTGAGTTGGGGTGTGGGGGAGTGTGTGATCGGACAGTGTGAGTTGGGGTGTGGGGGAGTGTGTGATGGGACAGTGTGAGTTGGGGAGTGGGGGAGTGTGTGATGGGACAGTGTGAGTTGGGGTGTGGGGGAGTGTGTGATGGGACAGTGTGAGTTGGGGTGTGGGGGAGTGTGTGATGGGACAGTGTGAGTTGGGGTGTGGGGGAGTGTGTGATGGGACAGTGTGAGTTGGGGTGTGGGGGAGTGTGTGATGGGAAAGTGGGAGTGGGGGAGTGTGTGATGGGACAGTGTGAGTTGGGGAGTGTGTGATGGGACAGTGTGAGTTGGGGTGTGGGGGAGTGTGTGATGGGACAGTGTGAGTTGGGGAGTGGGGGAGTGTGTGATGGGACAGAGGGAGTGGGGGAGGTTGTGATGGGACAGTGTGAGTTGGGGTGTGGGGGAGTGTGTGATGGGACAATGTGAGTTGGGGAGTGGGGAAGTGTGTGATGGGAAACTGGGAGTGGGGGAGGGTGTGATGGGACAGTGTGAGTGGGGGAGTGTGTGATGGGACAGTGGGAGTGGGAGAGTTTGTGATGGGACAGTGTCAGTTGGGGTGTGGGGGAGTGTGTGATGGGACAGTGTGAGTTGGGGAGTGGGGAAGTGTGTGATGGGACAGTGTGAATGGGGGAGTGTGTGATTGGACAGTGTGAATGGGGGTGTGTGTGATAGGACAGTGTGAGTTGGGGTGTGGGGGAGTGTGTGATGGGACAGTGTGAGTTGGGGTGTGGGGGAGTGTGTGATGGGACAGTGTGAGTTGGGGTGTGGGGGAGTGTGTGATGGGACAGTGTGAGTTGGGGAGTGTGTGATGGGACAGTGTGAGTTGGGGTGTGGGGGAGTGTGTGATGGGACAGTGTGAGTTGGGGTGTGGGGGAGTGTGTGATGGGACAGTGTGAGTTGGGGAGTGGGGGAGTCTGTGATGGGACAGTGTGAGTTGGGGAGTGTGTGATGGGACAGTGTGAGTTGGGGAGTGGGGGAGTGTGTGATGGGACAGTGTGAGTTGGGGTGTGGGGGAGTGTGTGATGGGACAGTGTGAGTTGGGGAGTGTGTGATGGGACAGTGTGAGTTGGGGTGTGGGGGAGTGTGTGATGGGACAGTGTGAGTTGGGGTGTGGGGGAGTGTGTGATGGAACAGTGTGAGTTGGGGTGTGGGGGAGTGTGTGATGCGACAGTGTGAGTTGGGGTGTGGGGGAGTGTGTGATGGGACAGTGTGAGTTGGGGTGTGGGGGAGTGTGTGATGGGACAGTGTGAGTTGGGGTATGGGGGAGTGTGTGATGGGACAGTGTGAGTTGGGGAGTGGGGGAGTGTGTGATGGGACAGAGGGAGTGGGGGAGTTTGTGATGGGACAGTGTCAGTTGGGGTGTGGGGGAGTGTGTGATGGGACAGTGTGAGTTGGGGAGTTTGTGATAGGACAATGTGAGTTGGGGAGTGGGGAAGTGTGTGATGGGAAACTGGGAGTGGGGGAGGGTGTGATGGGACAGTGTGAGTGGGGGAGTGTGTGATGGGACAGTGGGAGTGGGAGAGTTTGTGATGGGACAGTGTCTGTTGGGGTGTGGGGGAGTGTGTGATGGGACAGTGTGAGTTGGGGAGTGGGGAAGTGTGTGATGGGACAGTGTGAATGGGGGAGTGTGTGATTGAACAGTGTGAATGGGGGTGTGTGTGATAGGACAGTGTGAGTTGGGGTGTGGGGGAGTGTGTGATGGGACAGTGTGAGTTGGGGTGTGGGGGAGTGTGTGATGGGACAGTGTGAGTTGGGGTGTGGGGGAGTGTGTGATGGGACAGTGTGAGTTGGGGAGTGTGTGATGGGACAGTGTGAGTTGGGGTGTGGGGGAGTGTGTGATGGGACAGTGTGAGTTGGGGTGTGGGGGAGTGTGTGATGGGACAGTGTGAGTTGGGGAGTGGGGGAGTCTGTGATGGGACAGTGTGAGTTGGGGAGTGTGTGATGGGACAGTGTGAGTTGGGAAGTGGGGGAGTGTGTGATGGGACAGTGTGAGTTGGGGAGTGTGTGATGGGACAGTGTGAGTTGGGGTGTGGGGGAGTGTGTGATGGGACAGTGTGAGTTGGGGTGTGGGGGAGTGTGTGATGGGACAGTGTGAGTTGGGGTGTGGGGGAGTGTGTGATGGGACAGTGTGAGTTGGGGTGTGGGGGAGTGTGTGATGGGACAGTGTGAGTTGGGGTATGGGGGAGTGTGTGATGGGACAGTGTGAGTTGGGGAGTGGGGGAGTGTGTGATGGGACAGAGGGAGTGGGGGAGTTTGTGATGGGACAGTGTCAGTTGGGGTGTGGGGGAGTGTGTGATGGGACAGTGTGAGTTGGGGAGTTTGTGATAGGACAATGTGAGTTGGGGAGTGGGGAAGTGTGTGATGGGAAACGGGGAGTGGGGAAGTGTGTGATGGGAAACTGGGAGTGGGGGAGGGTGTGATGGGACAGTCTGAGTGGGGGAGTGTGTGATGGGACAGTGGGAGTGGGAGAGTTTGTGATGGGACAGTGTCTGTTGGGGTGTGGGGGAGTGTGTGATGGGACAGTGTGAGTTGGGGAGTGGGGAAGTGTGTGATGGGACAGTGTGAATGGGGGAGTGTGTGATTGGACAGTGTGAATGGGGGTGTGTGTGATAGGACAGTGTGAGTTGGGGTGTGGGGGAGTGTGTGATGGGACAGTGTGAGTTGGGGTGTGGGGGAGTGTGTGATGGGACAGTGTGAGTTGGGGTGTGGGGGAGTGTGTGATGGGACAGTGTGAGTTGGGGAGTGTGTGATGGGACAGTGTGAGTTGGGGTGTGGGGGAGTGTGTGATGGGACAGTGTGAGTTGGGGTGTGGGGGAGTGTGTGATGGGACAGTGTGAGTTGGGGAGTGGGGGAGTCTGTGATGGGACAGTGTGAGTTGGGGAGTGTGTGATGGGACAGTGTGAGTTGGGAAGTGGGGGAGTGTGTGATGGGACAGTGTGAGTTGGGGTGTGGGGGAGTGTGTGATGGGACAGTGTGAGTTGGGGTGTGGGGGAGTGTGTGATGGGACAGTGTGAGTTGGGGTGTGGGGGAGTGTGTGATGGGACAGTGTGAGTTGGGGTGTGGGGGAGTGTGTGATGGAACAGTGTGAGTTGGGGTGTGGGGGAGTGTGTGATGGGACAGTGTGAGTTGGGGAGTGGGGGAGTGTGTGATGGGACAGTGTGAGTTGGGGTATGGGGGAGTGTGTGATGGGACAGTGTGAGTTGGGGAGTGGGGGAGTGTGTGATGGGACAGAGGGAGTGGGGGAGTTTGTGATGGGACAGTGTCAGTTGGGGTGTGGGGGAGTGTGTGATGGGACAGTGTGAGTTGGGGAGTTTGTGATGGGACAGTGTCAGTTGCGGTGTGGGGGAGTGTGTGATGGGACAGTGGGAGTGGGGGAGTGTGTGATGGGACAGAGGGAGTGGGGGAGTTTGTGATGGGACAGTGTCAGTTGGGGTGTGGGGGAGTGTGTGATGGGACAGTGTCAGTTGGGGTATGGGGGAGTGTGTGATGGGACAGTGTGAGTTGGGGAGTGGGGAAGTGTGTGATGGGACAGTGGGAGTGGGGGAGTGTGTGATGGGACAGTGTGAGTTGGGGAGTGTGTGATGGGACAGTGTGAGTTGGGGAGTGGGGAATTGTGTGATGGGAAAGTGGGAGTTGCAGAGTGTGTGATGGGAAAGTGTGAGTTGGGGAGTGTGTGATGGGACAGAGTGAGTTGGAGTGTGGGGGAGTGTGTGTTGAGACAGTGTGAGTTGGGGTGTGGGGGAGTGTGTGATGGGACAGTGTGAGTTGGGGTGTGGGGGAGTGTGTGATGGGACAGTGTGAGTTGGGGAGTTTGTGATGGGACAGTGCCAGTTGGGGTGTGGGGGAGTGTGTGATGGGACAGTGGGAGTGGGGGAGTGTGTGATGGGACAGAGGGAGTGGGGGAGTTTGTGATGGGACAGTGTCAGTTGGGGTGTGGGGGAGTGTGTGATGGGACAGTGTCAGTTGGGGTATGGGGGAGTGTGTGATGGGACAGTGTGAGTTGGGGAGTGGGGAAGTGTGTGATGGGACAGTGGGAGTGGGGGAGTGTGTGATGGGACAGTGTGAGTTGGGAAGTGTGTGATGGGACAGTGTGAGTTGGGGAGTGGGGAATTGTGTGATGGGAAAGTGGGAGTTGCAGAGTGTGTGATGGGACAGTGTGAGTTGGGGTGTGGGGGAGTGTGTGATGGGACAGCGTGAGTTGCGGTGTGGGGGAGTGTGTGTTGAGACAGTGTGAGTTGGGGTGTGGGGGAGTGTGTGATGGGAAAGTGGGAGTGGGGGAGTGTGTGATGGGACAGTGTGAGTTGGGGAGTGTGTGATGGGACAGAGTGAGTTGGAGTGTGGGGGAGTGTGTGATGGGTCAGTGTGAGTTGGGGTGTGGGGGAGTGTGTGATGGGACAGTGTGAGTTCGGGAGTGGGGGAGTGTGTGATGGGACAGTGTGAGTTCGGGAGTGGGGGAGTGTGTGATGGGACAGTGTGAATTGGGGAGTGGGGGAGTGTGTGATGGGACAGTGTGAGTTGGGGTGTGGGGGAGTGTTTGATGGGACAGTGTGAGTTGGGGAGTGGGGGAGTGTGTGATGGGACTGTGTGAGTTGGGGTGTGGGGGAGTGTGTGATGGAACAGTGTGAGTTGGGGAGTGTGTGATGGGACAGTGTGATTTGTGGAGTGCGGAAGTGTGTGATGGGACAGTGGGAGTGGGGGAGTGTGTGATGGGACAGTGTGAGTTGGGGAGTGGGGAAGTGTGTGATGGGACAGTGTGAATGGGGGAGTGTGTGATTGGACAGTGTGAATGGGGGTGTGTGTGATAGGACAGTGTGAGTTGGGGTGTGGGGGAGTGTGTGATGGGACAGTGTGAGTTGGGGTGTGGGGGAGTGTGTGATGGGACAGTGTGAGTTGGGGTGTGGGGGAGTGTGTGATGGGACAGTGTGAGTTGGGGAGTGTGTGATGGGAGAGTGTGAGTTGGGGTGTGGGGGAGTGTGTGATGGGACAGTGTGAGTTGGGGTGTGGGGGAGTGTGTGATGGGACAGTGTGAGTTGGGGAGTGGGGGAGTCTGTGATGGGACAGTGTGAGTTGGGGAGTGTGTGATGGGACAGTGTGAGTTGGGGAGTGGGGGAGTGTGTGATGGGACAGTGTGAGTTGGGGTGTGGGGGAGTGTGTGATGGGACAGTGTGAGTTGGGGAGTGTGTGATGGGACAGTGTGAGTTGGGGTGTGGGGGAGTGTGTGATGGGACAGTGTGAGTTGGGGTGTGGGGGAGTGTGTGATGGAACAGTGTGAGTTGGGGTGTGGGGGAGTGTGTGATGGGACAGTGTGAGTTGGGGAGTGGGGGAGTGTGTGATGGGACAGTGTGAGTTGGGGTATGGGGGAGTGTGTGATGGGACAGTGTGAGTTGGGGAGTGGGGGAGTGTGTGATGGGACAGAGGGAGTGGGGGAGTTTGTGATGGGACAGTGTCAGTTGGGGTGTGGGGGAGTGTGTGATGGGACAGTGTGAGTTGGGGAGTTTGTGATGGGACAGTGTCAGTTGCGGTGTGGGGGAGTGTGTGATGGGACAGTGGCAGTGGGGGAGTGTGTGATGGGACAGAGGGAGTGGGGGAGTTTGTGATGGGACAGTGTCAGTTGGGGTGTGGGGGAGTGTGTGATGGGACAGTGTCAGTTGGGGTATGGGGGAGTGTGTGATGGGACAGTGTGAGCTGGGGAGTGGGGAAGTGTGTGATGGGACAGTGGGAGTGGGGGAGTGTGTGATGGGACAGTGTGAGTTGGGGAGTGTGTGATGGGACAGTGTGAGTTGGGGAGTGGGGAATTGTGTGATGGGAAAGTGGGAGTTGCAGTGTGTGTGATGGGACAGTGTGAGTTGGGGTGTGGGGGAGTGTGTGATGGGACAGTGTGAGTTGCGGTGTGGGGGAGTGTGTGTTGAGACAGTGTGAGTTGGGGTGTGGGGGAGTGTGTGATGGGAAAGTGTGAGTTGGGGAGTGTGTGATGGGACAGAGTGAGTTGGAGTGTGGGGGAGTGTGTGTTGAGACAGTGTGAGTTGGGGTGTGGGGGAGTGTGTGATGGGACAGTGTGAGTTGGGGTATGGGGGAGTGTGTGATGGGACAGTGTGAGTTGGGGAGTGGGGGAGTGTGTGATGGGACAGAGGGAGTGGGGGAGTTTGTGATGGGACAGTGTCAGTTGGGGTGTGGGGGAGTGTGTGATGGGACAGTGTGAGTTGGGGAGTTTGTGATGGGACAGTGTCAGTTGGGGTGTGGGGGAGTGTGTGATGGGACAGTGGGAGTGGGGGAGTGTGTGATGGGACAGAGGGAGTGGGGGAGTTTGTGATGGGACAGTGTCAGTTGGGGTGTGGGGGAGTGTGTGATGGGACAGTGTCAGTTGGGGTATGGGGGAGTGTGTGATGGGACAGTGTGAGTTGGGGAGTGGGGAAGTGTGTGATGGGACAGTGGGAGTGGGGGAGTGTGTGATGGGACAGTGTGAGTTGGGAAGTGTGTGATGGGACAGTGTGAGTTGGGGAGTGGGGAATTGTGTGATGGGAAAGTGGGAGTTGCAGAGTGTGTGATGGGACAGTGTGAGTTGGGGTGTGGGGGAGTGTGTGATGGGACAGCGTGAGTTGCGGTGTGGGGGAGTGTGTGTTGAGACAGTGTGAGTTGGGGTGTGGGGGAGTGTGTGATGGGAAAGTGGGAGTGGGGGAGTGTGTGATGGGACAGTGTGAGTTGGGGAGTGTGTGGTGGGACAGAGTGAGTTGGAGTGTGGGGGAGTGTGTGATGGGTCAGTGTGAGTTGGGGTGTGGGGGAGTGTGTGATGGGACAGTGTGAGTTCGGGAGTGGGGGAGTGTGTGATGGGACAGTGTGAGTTGGGGTGTGGGGGAGTGTGTGATGGGACAGTGTGAGTTCGGGAGTGGGGGAGTGTGTGATGGGACAGTGTGAATTGGGGAGTGGGGGAGTGTGTGATGGGACAGTGTGAGTTGGGGTGTGGGGGAGTGTGTGATGGGAAAGTGTGAGTTGGGGAGTGTGTGATGGGACAGAGTGAGTTGGAGTGTGGGGGAGTGTGTGTTGAGACAGTGTGAGTTGGGGTGTGGGGGAGTGTGTGATGGGACAGTGTGAGTTGGGGTATGGGGGAGTGTGTGATGGGACAGTGTGAGTTGGGGAGTGGGGGAGTGTGTGATGGGACAGAGGGAGTGGGGGAGTTTGTGATGGGACAGTGTCAGTTGGGGTGTGGGGGAGTGTGTGATGGGACAGTGTGAGTTGGGGAGTTTGTGATGGGACAGTGTCAGTTGGGGTGTGGGGGAGTGTGTGATGGGACAGTGGGAGTGGGGGAGTGTGTGATGGGACAGAGGGAGTGGGGGAGTATGTGATGGGACAGTGTCAGTTGGGGTGTGGGGGAGTGTGTGATGGGACAGTGTCAGTTGGGGTATGGGGGAGTGTGTGATGGGACAGTGTGAGTTGGGGAGTGGGGAAGTGTGTGATGGGACAGTGGGAGTGGGGGAGTGTGTGATGGGACAGTGTGAGTTGGGAAGTGTGTGATGGGACAGTGTGAGTTGGGGAGTGGGGAATTGTGTGATGGGAAAGTGGGAGTTGCAGAGTGTGTGATGGGACAGTGTGAGTTGGGGTGTGGGGGAGTGTGTGATGGGACAGCGTGAGTTGCGGTGTGGGGGAGTGTGTGTTGAGACAGTGTGAGTTGGGGTGTGGGGGAGTGTGTGATGGGAAAGTGGGAGTGGGGGAGTGTATGATGGGACAGTGTGAGTTGGGGAGTGTGTGGTGGGACAGAGTGAGTTGGAGTGTGGGGGAGTGTGTGATGGGTCAGTGTGAGTTGGGGTGTGGGGGAGTGTGTGATGGGACAGTGTGAGTTCGGGAGTGGGGGAGTGTGTGATGGGACAGTGTGAGTTGGGGTGTGGGGGAGTGTGTGATGGGACAGTGTGAGTTCGGGAGTGGGGGAGTGTGTGATGGGACAGTGTGAATTGGGGAGTGGGGGAGTGTGTGATGGGACAGTGTGAGTTGGGGTGTGGGGGAGTGTGTGATGGGACAGTGTGAGTTGGGGAGTGGGGGAGTGTGTGATGGGACAGTGTGAGTTGGGGTGTGGGGGAGTGTGTGATGGAACAGTGTGAGTTGGGGAGTGTGTGATGGGACAGTGTGATTTGTGGAGTGGGGAAGTGTGTGATGGGACAGTGTGAGTTGGGGTGTGGGGGAGTGTGTGATGCGACAGTGTGAGTTGGGGTGTGGGGGAGTGTGTGATGGAACAGTGTGAGTTGGGGTGTGGGGGAGTGTGTGATGGGACAGTGTGAGTTGGGGAGTGGGGGAGTGTGTGATGGGACAGTGTGAGTTGGGGTATGGGGGAGTGTGTGATGGGACAGTGTGAGTTGGGGAGTGGGGGAGTGTGTGATGGGACAGAGGGAGTGGGGGAGTTTGTGATGGGACAGTGTCAGTTGGGGTGTGGGGGAGTGTGTGATGGGACAGTGTGAGTTGGGGAGTTTGTGATGGGACAGTGTCAGTTGCGGTGTGGGGGAGTGTGTGATGGGACAGTGGGAGTGGGGGAGTGTGTGATGGGACAGAGGGAGTGGGGGAGTTTGTGATGGGACAGTGTCAGTTGGGGTGTGGGGGAGTGTGTGATGGGACAGTGTCAGTTGGGGTATGGGGGAGTGTGTGATGGGACAGTGTGAGTTGGGGAGTGGGGAAGTGTGTGATGGGACAGTGGGAGTGGGGGAGTGTGTGATGGGACAGTGTGAGTTGGGGAGTGTGTGATGGGACAGTGTGAGTTGGGGAGTGGGGAATTGTGTGATGGGAAAGTGGGAGTGGGGGAGGGTGTGATGGGACAGTGTGAGTGGTGGAGTGTGTGATGGGACAGTGGGAGTGGGGGAGTGTGTGATGGGACAGTGGGAGTGGGGGAGTTTGTGATGGGACAGTGTGAGTTGGGGAGTGTGTGATGGGACAGTGTGAGTTGGGGTGTGGGGGAGTGTCTGATGGGACAGTGTGAGTTGGGGAGTGGGGGAGTGTGTGATGGGACAGTGTGAGTTGGGGAGTTTGTGATGGGACAGTGTCAGTTGGGGTGTGGGGGAGTGTGTGATGGGACAGTGTGAGTTGGGGAGTTTGTGATGGGACAGTGTCAGTTGGGGTGTGGGGGAGTGTGTGATGGGACAGTGGGAGTGGGGGAGTGTGTGATGGGACAGAGGGAGTGGGGGAGTTTGTGATGGGACAGTGTCAGTTGGGGTGTGGGGGAGTGTGTGATGGGACAGTGTCAGTTGGGGTATGGGGGAGTGTGTGATGGGACAGTGTGAGTTGGGGAGTGGGGAAGTGTGTGATGGGACAGTGGGAGTGGGGGAGTGTGTGATGGGACAGTGTGAGTTGGGAAGTGTGTGATGGGACAGTGTGAGTTGGGGAGTGGGGAATTGTGTGATGGGAAAGTGGGAGTTGCAGAGTGTGTGATGGGACAGTGTGAGTTGGGGTGTGGGGGAGTGTGTGATGGGACAGCGTGAGTTGCGGTGTGGGGGAGTGTGTGTTGAGACAGTGTGAGTTGGGGTGTGGGGGAGTGTGTGATGGGAAAGTGGGAGTGGGGGAGTGTGTGATGGGACAGTGTGAGTTGGGGAGTGTGTGGTGGGACAGAGTGAGTTGGAGTGTGGGGGAGTGTGTGATGGGTCAGTGTGAGTTGGGGTGTGGGGGAGTGTGTGATGGGACAGTGTGAGTTCGGGAGTGGGGGAGTGTGTGATGGGACAGTGTGAGTTGGGGTGTGGGGGAGTGTGTGATGGGACAGTGTGAGTTCGGGAGTGGGGGAGTGTGTGATGGGACAGTGTGAATTGGGGAGTGGGGGAGTGTGTGATGGGACAGTGTGAGTTGGGGTGTGGGGGAGTGTGTGATGGGAAAGTGTGAGTTGGGGAGTGTGTGATGGGACAGAGTGAGTTGGAGTGTGGGGGAGTGTGTGTTGAGACAGTGTGAGTTGGGGTGTGGGGGAGTGTGTGATGGGACAGTGTGAGTTGGGGTATGGGGGAGTGTGTGATGGGACAGTGTGAGTTGGGGAGTGGGGGAGTGTGTGATGGGACAGAGGGAGTGGGGGAGTTTGTGATGGGACAGTGTCAGTTGGGGTGTGGGGGAGTGTGTGATGGGACAGTGTGAGTTGGGGAGTTTGTGATGGGACAGTGTCAGTTGGGGTGTGGGGGAGTGTGTGATGGGACAGTGGGAGTGGGGGAGTGTGTGATGGGACAGAGGGAGTGGGGGAGTATGTGATGGGACAGTGTCAGTTGGGGTGTGGGGGAGTGTGTGATGGGACAGTGTCAGTTGGGGTATGGGGGAGTGTGTGATGGGACAGTGTGAGTTGGGGAGTGGGGAAGTGTGTGATGGGACAGTGGGAGTGGGGGAGTGTGTGATGGGACAGTGTGAGTTGGGAAGTGTGTGATGGGACAGTGTGAGTTGGGGAGTGGGGAATTGTGTGATGGGAAAGTGGGAGTTGCAGAGTGTGTGATGGGACAGTGTGAGTTGGGGTGTGGGGGAGTGTGTGATGGGACAGCGTGAGTTGCGGTGTGGGGGAGTGTGTGTTGAGACAGTGTGAGTTGGGGTGTGGGGGAGTGTGTGATGGGAAAGTGGGAGTGGGGGAGTGTATGATGGGACAGTGTGAGTTGGGGAGTGTGTGGTGGGACAGAGTGAGTTGGAGTGTGGGGGAGTGTGTGATGGGTCAGTGTGAGTTGGGGTGTGGGGGAGTGTGTGATGGGACAGTGTGAGTTCGGGAGTGGGGGAGTGTGTGATGGGACAGTGTGAGTTGGGGTGTGGGGGAGTGTGTGATGGGACAGTGTGAGTTCGGGAGTGGGGGAGTGTGTGATGGGACAGTGTGAATTGGGGAGTGGGGGAGTGTGTGATGGGACAGTGTGAGTTGGGGTGTGGGGGAGTGTGTGATGGGACAGTGTGAGTTGGGGAGTGGGGGAGTGTGTGATGGGACAGTGTGAGTTGGGGTGTGGGGGAGTGTGTGATGGAACAGTGTGAGTTGGGGAGTGTGTGATGGGACAGTGTGATTTGTGGAGTGGGGAAGTGTGTGATGGGACAGTGTGAGTTGGGGTGTGGGGGAGTGTGTGATGCGACAGTGTGAGTTGGGGTGTGGGGGAGTGTGTGATGGAACAGTGTGAGTTGGGGTGTGGGGGAGTGTGTGATGGGACAGTGTGAGTTGGGGAGTGGGGGAGTGTGTGATGGGACAGTGTGAGTTGGGGTATGGGGGAGTGTGTGATGGGACAGTGTGAGTTGGGGAGTGGGGGAGTGTGTGATGGGACAGAGGGAGTGGGGGAGTTTGTGATGGGACAGTGTCAGTTGGGGTGTGGGGGAGTGTGTGATGGGACAGTGTGAGTTGGGGAGTTTGTGATGGGACAGTGTCAGTTGCGGTGTGGGGGAGTGTGTGATGGGACAGTGGGAGTGGGGGAGTGTGTGATGGGACAGAGGGAGTGGGGGAGTTTGTGATGGGACAGTGTCAGTTGGGGTGTGGGGGAGTGTGTGATGGGACAGTGTCAGTTGGGGTATGGGGGAGTGTGTGATGGGACAGTGTGAGTTGGGGAGTGGGGAAGTGTGTGATGGGACAGTGGGAGTGGGGGAGTGTGTGATGGGACAGTGTGAGTTGGGGAGTGTGTGATGGGACAGTGTGAGTTGGGGAGTGGGGAATTGTGTGATGGGAAAGTGGGAGTTGCAGAGTGTGTGATGGGACAGTGTGAGTTGGGGTGTGGGGGAGTGTGTAATGGGACAGTGTGAGTTGCGGTGTGGGGGAGTGTGTGTTGAGACAGTGTGAGTTGGGGTGTGGGGGAGTGTTTGATGGGAAAGTGTGAGTTGGGGAGTGTGTGATGGGACAGAGTGAGTTGGAGTGTGGGGGAGTGTGTGTTGAGACAGTGTGAGTTGGGGTGTGGGGGAGTGTGTGATGGGACAGTGTGAGTTGGGGTATGGGGGAGTGTGTGATGGGACAGTGTGAGTTGGGGAGTGGGGGAGTGTGTGATGGGACAGAGGGAGTGGGGGAGTTTGTGATGGGACAGTGTCAGTTGGGGTGTGGGGGAGTGTGTGATGGGACAGTGTGAGTTGGGGAGTTTGTGATGGGACAGTGTCAGTTGGGGTGTGGGGGAGTGTGTGATGGGACAGTGGGAGTGGGGGAGTGTGTGATGGGACAGAGGGAGTGGGGGAGTGTGTGATGGGACAGAGGGAGTGGGGGAGTTTGTGATGGGACAGTGTCAGATGGGGTGTGGGGGAGTGTGTGATGGGACAGTGTCAGTTGGGGTATGGGGGAGTGTGTGATGGGACAGTGTGAGTTGGGGAGTGGGGAAGTGTGTGATGGGACAGTGGGAGTGGGGGAGTGTGTGATGGGACAGTGTGAGTTGGGAAGTGTGTGATGGGACAGTGTGAGTTGGGGAGTGGGGAATTGTGTGATGGGAAAGTGGGAGTTGCAGAGTGTGTGATGGGACAGTGTGAGTTGGGGTGTGGGGGAGTGTGTGATGGGACAGCGTGAGTTGCGGTGTGGGGGAGTGTGTGTTGAGACAGTGTGAGTTGGGGTGTGGGGGAGTGTGTGATGGGAAAGTGGGAGTGGGGGAGTGTGTGATGGGACAGTGTGAGTTGGGGAGTGTGTGATGGGACAGAGTGAGTTGGAGTGTGGGGGAGTGTGTGATGGGTCAGTGTGAGTTGGGGTGTGGGGGAGTGTGTGATGGGACAGTGTGAGTTCGGGAGTGGGGGAGTGTGTGATGGGACAGTGTGAGTTGGGGTGTGGGGGAGTGTGTGATGGGACAGTGTGAGTTCGGGAGTGGGGGAGTGTGTGATGGGACAGTGTGAATTGGGGAGTGGGGGAGTGTGTGATGGGACAGTGTGAGTTGGGGTGTGGGGGAGTGTGTGATGGGACAGTGTGAGTTGGGGAGTGGGGGAGTGTGTGATGGGACAGTGTGAGTTGGGGTGTGGGGGAGTGTGTGATGGAACAGTGTGAGTTGGGGAGTGTGTGATGGGACAGTGTGATTTGTGGAGTGGGGAAGTGTGTGATGGGACAGTGTGAGTTGGGGTGTGGGGGAGTGTGTGATGGGACAGTGTGAGTTGGGGTGTGGGGGAGTGTGTGATGGGACAGTGTGAGTTGGGGAGTGTGTGATGGGACAGTGTGAGTTGGGGTGTGGGGGAGTGTGTGATGGGACAGTGTGAGTTGGGGTGTGGGGGAGTGTGTGATGGGACAGTGTGAGTTGTGGAGTGGGGGAGTCTGTGATGGGACAGTGTGAGTTGGGGAGTGTGTGATGGGACAGTGTGAGTTGGGGAGTGGGGGAGTGTGTGATGGGACAGTGTGAGTTGGGGTGTGGGGGAGTGTGTGATGGGACAGTGTGAGTTGGGGAGTGTGTGATGGGACAGTGTGAGTTGGGGTGTGGGGGAGTGTGTGATGGGACAGTGTGAGTTGGGGTGTGGGGGAGTGTGTGATGGAACAGTGTGAGTTGGGGTGTGGGGGAGTGTGTGATGGGACAGTGTGAGTTGGGGAGTGGGGGAGTGTGTGATGGGACAGTGTGAGTTGGGGTATGGGGGAGTGTGTGATGGGACAGTGTGAGTTGGGGTGTGGGGGAGTGTGTGATGGGACAGAGGGAGTGGGGGAGTTTGTGATGGGACAGTGTCAGTTGGGGTGTGGGGGAGTGTGTGATGGGACAGTGTGAGTTGGGGAGTTTGTGATGGGACAGTGTCAGTTGCGGTGTGGGGGAGTGTGTGATGGGACAGTGGGAGTGGGGGAGTGTGTGATGGGACAGAGGGAGTGGGGGAGTTTGTGATGGGACAGTGTCAGTTGGGGTGTGGGGGAGTGTGTGATGGGACAGTGTCAGTTGGGGTATGGGGGAGTGTGTGATGGGACAGTGTGAGTTGGGGAGTGGGGAAGTGTGTGATGGGACAGTGGGAGTGGGGGAGTGTGTGATGGGACAGTGTGAGTTGGGGAGTGTGTGATGGGACAGTGTGAGTTGGGGAGTGGGGAATTGTGTGATGGGAAAGTGGGAGTTGCAGAGTGTGTGATGGGACAGTGTGAGTTGGGGTGTGGGGGAGTGTGTGATGGGACAGTGTGAGTTGCGGTGTGGGGGAGTGTGTGTTGAGACAGTGTGAGTTGGGGTGTGGGGGAGTGTGTGATGGGAAAGTGTGAGTTGGGGAGTGTGTGATGGGACAGAGTGAGTTGGAGTGTGGGGGAGTGTGTGTTGAGACAGTGTGAGTTGGGGTGTGGGGGAGTGTGTGATGGGACAGTGTGAGTTGGGGTATGGGGGAGTGTGTGATGGGACAGTGTGAGTTGGGGAGTGGGGGAGTGTGTGATGGGACAGAGGGAGTGGGGGAGTTTGTGATGGGACAGTGTCAGTTGGGGTGTGGGGGAGTGTGTGATGGGACAGTGTGAGTTGGGGAGTTTGTGATGGGACAGTGTCAGTTGGGGTGTGGGGGAGTGTGTGATGGGACAGTGGGAGTGGGGGAGTGTGTGATGGGACAGAGGGAGTGGGGGAGTTTGTGATGGGACAGTGTCAGTTGGGGTGTGGGGGAGTGTGTGATGGGACAGTGTCAGTTGGGGTATGGGGGAGTGTGTGATGGGACAGTGTGAGTTGGGGAGTGGGGAAGTGTGTGATGGGACAGTGGGAGTGGGGGAGTGTGTGATGGGACAGTGTGAGTTGGGAAGTGTGTGATGGGACAGTGTGAGTTGGGGAGTGGGGAATTGTGTGATGGGAAAGTGGGAGTTGCAGAGTGTGTGATGGGACAGTGTGAGTTGGGGTGTGGGGGAGTGTGTGATGGGACAGCGTGAGTTGCGGTGTGGGGGAGTGTGTGTTGAGACAGTGTGAGTTGGGGTGTGGGGGAGTGTGTGATGGGAAAGTGGGAGTGGGGGAGTGTGTGATGGGACAGTGTGAGTTGGGGAGTGTGTGATGGGACAGAGTGAGTTGGAGTGTGGGGGAGTGTGTGATGGGTCAGTGTGAGTTGGGGTGTGGGGGAGTGTGTGATGGGACAGTGTGAGTTCGGGAGTGGGGGAGTGTGTGATGGGACAGTGTGAGTTGGGGTGTGGGGGAGTGTGTGATGGGACAGTGTGAGTTCGGGAGTGGGGGAGTGTGTGATGGGACAGTGTGAATTGGGGAGTGGGGGAGTGTGTGATGGGACAGTGTGAGTTGGGGTGTGGGGGAGTGTGTGATGGGACAGTGTGAGTTGGGGAGTGGGGGAGTGTGTGATGGGACAGTGTGAGTTGGGGTGTGGGGGAGTGTGTGATGGAACAGTGTGAGTTGGGGAGTGTGTGATGGGACAGTGTGATTTGTGGAGTGGGGAAGTGTGTGATGGGACAGTGGGAGTGGGGGAGTGTGTGATGGGACAGTGTGAGTTGGGGTGTGGGGGAGTGTGTGATGGGACAGTTTGAGTTGGGGTGTGGGGGAGTGTCTGATGGGACAGTGTGAGTTCGGGAGTGGGGGAGTGTGTGATGGGACAGTGTGAATTGGGGAGTGGGGGAGTGTGTGATGGGACAGTGTGAGTTGGGGTGTGGGGGAGTGTGTGATGGGACAGTGTGAGTTGGGGAGTGGGGGAGTGTGTGATGGGACAGTGTGAGTTGGGGTGTGGGGGAGTGTGTGATGGAACAGTGTGAGTTGGGGAGTGTGTGATGGAACAGTGTGAGTTGGGGTGTGGGGGAGTGTGTGATGGGACAGTGTGAGTTGGGGTGTGGAAGAGTGTGTGATCGGACAGTGTGAGTTGGGGTGTGGGGGAGTGTGTGATGGGAAAGTGGGAGTGGGGGAGTGTGTGATGGGACAGTGTGAGTTGGGGAGTGTGTGATGGGACAGTGTGAGTTGGGGTGTGGGGGAGTGTGTGATGGGACAGTGTGAGTTGGGGTGTGGGGGAGTGTCTGATGGGACAGTGTGAGTTGGGGAGTGGGGGAGTGTGTGATGGGACAGAGGGGGTGGGGGAGTTTGTGATGGGACAGTGTCAGTTGGGGTGTGGGGGAGTGTGTGATGTGACAGTGTGAGTTGGGGAGTGGGGAATTGTGTGATGGGAAAGTGGGAGTGGTGGAGGGTGTGATGGGGCAGTGTGAGTGGGGGAGTGTGTGATGGGACAGTGGGAGTGGGGGAGTGTGTGATGGGACAGTGGGAGTGGGGGAGTTTGTGATGTGACAGTGTCAGTTGGGGTGTGGGTGAGTGTGTGATGGGACAGTGTGAGTTGGGGTGTGGGGGAGTGTGTGATGGGATGGTGTGAGTTGGGGAGTGGGGGAGTGTGTGATGGGACAGTGTGAGTTGGGGAGTGGGGAAGTGTCTGATGGGACAGGGGGAATGGGGGAGTGTGTGATGGAACAGTGTGAATGGGGGAGTGTGTGATAGGTCAGTGAGAGTTGGGGTCTGGGAGAGTATGTGTTGAGACAGTGTGAGTTGGGGTGTGGGGGAGTGTGTGATGGGAAAGTGGGAGTGGGGGAGTTTGTGATGGGACAGTGTAAGTTGGGGTGTGGGGGAGTGTGTGATGGGACAGTGGGAGTTGGGGTGTGGGGGAGTTTGTGATCGGACAGTGTGAGTTGGGTTGAGGGGGAGTGTGTGATGGGACAGTGTGAGTTGGGGAGTGGGGGAGTGTGTGATGGGACAGTGTGAGTTGGGGTGTGGGGGAGTGTGTGATGGGACAGTGTGAGTTGGGGAGTGTGTGATGGGACAGTGTGAGTTGGGGTGTGGGGGAGTGTGTGATGGGAAAGTGGGAGTGGGGGAGTGTGTGATGGGACAGTGGGAGTGGGGGAGTTTGTGATGGGACAGTGTCAGTTGGGGTGTGGGGGAGTGTGTGATGGGACAGTGTGAGTTGGGGAGTGTGTGATGGGGCAGTGTGAGTTGGGGAGTGTTTGATGGGATAGTGTGAGTTGGGGTGTGGGGGAGTGTGTGATGGGACAGTGTGAGTTGGGGAGTGGGGGAGTGTGTGATGGGACAGAGAGGGTGCGGGAGTTTGTGATGGGACAGTGTCAGTTGGGGTGTGGGGGAGTGTGTGATGGGACAGTGTGAGCTGGGGTGTGGGGGAGTGTGTGATGGGACAGTGTGAGTTGGGGAGTGTGTGATGGGACAGTGTGAGTTGGGGTGTGGGGGAGTGTGTGATGGGACAGTGTGAGTTGGGGTGTGGGGGAGTGTGTGATGGGACAGTGTGAGTTGGGGAGTGTGTGATGGGACAGTGTGAGTTGGGGTGTGGGGGAGTGTGTGATGGGACAGTGTGAGTTGGGGTGTGGGGGAGTGTGTGATGGGACAGTGTGAGTTGGGGAGTGGGGGAGTGTGTGATGGGACAGTGGGAGTGGGGGAGTGTGTGATGGGACAGTGTGAGTTGGGGTGTGTGTGATGGGACAGTGTGAGTTGGGGTGTCGGGGAGTGTGTGATGGGACAGTGTGAGTTGGGGTATGGGGGAGTGTGTGATGGGACAGTGTGAGTTGGGGAGTGGGGGAGTGTGTGATGGGACAGAGGGAGTGGGGGAGTTTGTGATGGGACAGTGTCAGTTGGGGTGTGGGGGAGTGTGTGATGGGACAGTGTGAGTTGGGGAGTGGGGAAGTGTGTGATGGGACAGTGTGAGTTGGGGAGTGTGTGATGGGACAGTGTGAGTTGGGGTGTGGGGGAGTGTGTGATGGGAAAGTGTGAGTTGGGGAGTGTGTGATGGGACAGTGTGAGTTGGGGAGTGTGTGATGGGACAGAGTGAGTTGGAGTGTGGGGGAGTGTGTGATGGGTCAGTGTGAGTTGGGGTGTGGGGGAGTGTGTGATGGGACAGTGTGAGTTCGGGAGTGGGGGAGTGTGTGATGGGACAGTGTGAGTTCGGGAGTGGGGAGTTGTGTGATGGGAAAGTGGGAGTTGCAGAGTGTGTGATGGGACAGTGTGAGTTGGGGTGTGGGGGAGTGTGTGATGGGACAGTGTGAGTTGCGGTGTGGGGGAGTGTGTGTTGAGACAGTGTGAGTTGGGGTGTGGGGGAGTGTGTGATGGGAAAGTGTGAGTTGGGGAGTGTGTGATGGGACAGTGTGAGATGGGGAGTGTGTGATGGGACAGAGTGAGTTGGAGTGTGGGGGAGTGTGTGATGGGTCAGTGTGAGTTGGGGTGTGGGGGAGTGTGTGATGGGACAGTGTGAGTTCGGGAGTGGGGGAGTGTGTGATGGGACAGTGTGAGTTGGGGTGTGGGGGACTGTGTGATGGGACAGTGTGAGTTGGGGTGTGGGGGAGTGTGTGATGGGACAGTGTGAGTTCGGGAGTGGGGGAGTGTGTGATGGGACAGTGTGAATTGGGGAGTGGGGGAGTGTGTGATGGGACAGTGTGAGTTGGGGTGTGGGGGAGTGTGTGATGGGACAGTGTGAGTTGGGGAGTGGGGGAGTGTGTGATGGGACAGTGTGAGTTGGGGTGTGGGGGAGTGTGTGATGGAACAGTGTGAGTTGGGGAGTGTGTGATGGGACAGTGTGAGTTGGGGTGTGGGGGAGTGTGTGATGGGAAATTGGGAGTGGGGGAGTGTGTGATGGGACAGTGTGAGTTGGGGAGTGTGTGATGGGACAGTGTGAGTTGGGGTGTGGGGGAGTGTGTGATGGGACAGTGTGAGTTGGGGTGTGGGGGAGTGTGTGATGGGACAGTGTGAGTTGGGGAGTGGGGGAGTGTGTGATGGGACAGAGGGGGTGGGGGAGTTTGTGATGGGACAGTGTCAGTTGGGGTGTGGGGGAGTGTGTGATGTGACAGTGTGAGTTGGGGAGTGGGGAATTGTGTGATGGGAAAGTGGGAGTGGGGGAGAGTGTGATGGGGCAGTGTGAGTGGGGGAGTGTGTGATGGGACAGTGGGAGTGGGGGAGTTTGTGATGGGACAGTGTCAGTTGGGGTGTGGGGGAGTGTGTGATGGGACAGTGTGAGTTGGGGAGTAGGGAAGTGTCTGATGGGACAGGGGGAATGGGGGAGTGTGTGATGGAACAGTGTGAATGGGGGAGTGTGTGATAGGACAGTGAGAGTTGGGGTGTGGGAGAGTATGTGTTGAGACAGTGTGAGTTGGGGTGTGGGGGAGTGTGTGATGGGAAAGTGGGAGTGGGGGAGTTTGTGATGGGACAGAGTGAGTTGGGGTGTGGGGGAGTGTGTGATGGGACAGTGGGAGTTGGGGTGTGGGGGAGTGTGTGATCGGACAGTGTGAGTTGGGTTGAGGGGGAGTGTGTGATGGGACAGTGTGAGTTGGGGAGTGGGGGAGTGTGTGATGGGACAGTGTGAGTTGGGGTGTGGGGGAGTGTGTGATGGGACAGTGTGAGTTGGGGAGTGTGTGATGGGACAGTGTGAGTTGGGGTGTGGGGGAGTGTGTGATGGGACAGTGTGAGTTGGGGTGTGGGGGAGTGTGTGATGGGACTGTGTGAGTTGGGGTGTGGGGGAGTGTGTGATGGGAAAGTGGGAGTGGGGGAGTGTGTGATGGGACAGTGTGAGTTGGGGAGTGTGTGATGGGACAGTGTGAGTTGTGGTGTGGGGGAGAGTGTGATGGGACAGTGTGAGTTGGGGTGTGGGGGAGTGTGTGATGGGACAGTGTGAGTTGGGGAGTGGGGGAGTGTGTGATGGGACAGAGGGGGTGGGGGAGTTTGTGATGGGACAGTGTCAGTTGGGGTGTGGGGGAGTGTGTGATGGGACAGTGTGAGCTGGGGTGTGGGGGAGTGTGTGATGGGACAGTGTGAGTTGGGGAGTGTGTGATGGGACAGTGTGAGTTCGGGAGTGGGGGAGTGTGTGATGGGACAGTGTGAGTTGGGGTGTGGGGGAGTGTGTGATGGGACAGTGTGAGTTCGGGAGTGGGGGAGTGTGTGATGGGACAGTGTGAATTGGGGAGTGGGGGAGTGTGTGATGGGACAGTGTGAGTTGGGGTGTGGGGGAGTGTGTGCTGGGACAGTGTGAGTTGGGGAGTGGGGGAGTGTGTGATGGGACAGTGTGAGTTGGGGTGTGGGGGAGTGTGTGATGGAACAGTGTGAGTTGGGGAGTGTGTGATGGGACAGTGTGATTTGTGGAGTGGGGAAGTGTGTGATGGGACAGTGGGAGTGGGGGAGTGTGTGATGGGACAGTGTGAGTTGGGGTGTGGGGGAGTGTGTGATGGGACAGTTTGAGTTGGGGTGTGGGGGAGTGTGTGATGGGACAGTGTGAGTTCGGGAGTGGGGGAGTGTGTGATGGGACAGTGCGAATTGGGGAGTGGGGGAGTGTGTGATGGGACAGTGTGAGTTGGGGTGTGGGGGAGTGTGTGATGGGACAGTGTGAGTTGGGGAGTGGGGGAGTGTGTGATGGGACAGTGTGAGTTGGGGTGTGGGGGAGTGTGTGATGGAACAGTGTGAGTTGGGGAGTGTGTGATGGAACAGTGTGAGTTGGGGTGTGGGGGAGTGTGTGATGGGACAGTGTGAGTTGGGGTGTGGAAGAGTGTGTGATCGGACAGTGTGAGTTGGGGTGTGGGGGAGTGTGTGATGGGAAAGTGGGAGTGGGGGAGTGTGTGATGGGACAGTGTGAGTTGGGGAGTGTGTGATGGGACAGTGTGAGTTGGGGTGTGGGGGAGTGTGTGATGGGACAGTGTGAGTTGGGGTGTGGGGGAGTGTCTGATGGGACAGTGTGAGTTGGGGAGTGGGGGAGTGTGTGATGGGACAGAGGGGGTGGGGGAGTTTGTGATGGGACAGTGTCAGTTGGGGTGTGGGGGAGTGTGTGATGTGACAGTGTGAGTTGGGGAGTGGGGAATTGTGTGATGGGAAAGTGGGAGTGGTGGAGGGTGTGATGGGGCAGTGTGAGTGGGGGAGTGTGTGATGGGACAGTGGGAGTGGGGGAGTGTGTGATGGGACAGTGGGAGTGGGGGAGTTTGTGATGTGACAGTGTCAGTTGGGGTGTGGGTGAGTGTGTGATGGGACAGTGTGAGTTGGGGTGTGGGGGAGTGTGTGATGGGATGGTGTGAGTTGGGGAGTGGGGGAGTGTGTGATGGGACAGTGTGAGTTGGGGAGTGGGGAAGTGTCTGATGGGACAGGGGGAATGGGGGAGTGTGTGATGGAACAGTGTGAATGGGGGAGTGTGTGATAGGACAGTGAGATTTGGGGTCTGGGAGAGTATGTGTTGAGACAGTGTGAGTTGGGGTGTGGGGGAGTGTGTGATGGGAAAGTGGGAGTGGGGGAGTTTGTGATGGGACAGTGTAAGTTGGGGTGTGGGGGAGTGTGTGATGGGACAGTGGGAGTTGGGGTGTGGGGGAGTTTGTGATCGGACAGTGTGAGTTGGGTTGAGGGGGAGTGTGTGATGGGACAGTGTGAGTTGGGGAGTGGGGGAGTGTGTGATGGGACAGTGTGAGTTGGGGTGTGGGGGAGTGTGTGATGGGACAGTGTGAGTTGGGGAGTGTGTGATGGGACAGTGTGAGTTGGGGAGTGGGGGAGTGTGTGATGGGACAGTGGGAGTGGGGGAGTGTGTGATGGGACAGTGTGAGTTGGGGTGTGTGTGATGGGACAGTGTGAGTTGGGGTGTCGGGGAGTGTGTGATGGGACAGTGTGAGTTGGGGTATGGGGGAGTGTGTGATGGGACAGTGTGAGTTGGGGAGTGGGGGAGTGTGTGATGGGACAGAGGGAGTGGGGGAGTTTGTGATGGGACAGTGTCAGTTGGGGTGTGGGGGAGTGTGTGATGGGACAGTGTGAGTTGGGGAGTGGGGAAGTGTGTGATGGGACAGTGTGAGTTGGGGAGTGTGTGATGGGACAGTATGAGTTGGGGTGAGGGGGAGTGTGTGATGGGAAAGTGTGAGTTGGGGAGTGTGTGATGGGACAGTGTGAGTTGGGGAGTGTGTGATGGGACAGAGTGAGTTGGAGTGTGGGGGAGTGTGTGATGGGTCAGTGTGAGTTGGGGTGTGGGGGAGTGTGTGATGGGACAGTGTGAGTTCGGGAGTGGGGGAGTGTGTGATGGGAAAGTGGGAGTTGCAGAGTGTGTGATGGGACAGTGTGAGTTGGGGTGTGGGGAATTGTGTGATGGGAAAGTGGGAGTTGCAGAGTGTGTGATGGGACAGTGTGAGTTGGGGTGTGGGGAATTGTGTGATGGGAAAGTGGGAGTTGCAGAGTGTGTGATGGGACAGTGTGAGTTCGGGAGTGGGGAATTGTGTGATGGGAAAGTGGGAGTTGCAGAGTGTGTGATGGGACAGTGTGAGTTGGGGTGTGGGGGAGTGTGTGATGGGACAGTGTGAGTTGCGGTGTGGGGGAGTGTGTGTTGAGACAGTGTGAGTTGGGGTGTGGGGGAGTGTGTGATGGGAAAGTGTGAGTTGGGGAGTGTGTGATGGGACAGTGTGAGATGGGGAGTGTGTGATGGGACAGAGTGAGTTGGAGTGTGGGGGAGTGTGTGATGGGTCAGTGTGAGTTGGGGTGTGGGGGAGTGTGTGATGGGACAGTGTGAGTTCGGGAGTGGGGGAGTGTGTGATGGGACAGTGTGAGTTGGGGTGTGGGGGACTGTGTGATGGGACAGTGTGAGTTGGGGTGTGGGGGAGTGTGTGATGGGACAGTGTGAGTTCGGGAGTGGGGGAGTGTGTGATGGGACAGTGTGAATTGGGGAGTGGGGGAGTGTGTGATGGGACAGTGTGAGTTGGGGTGTGGGGGAGTGTGTGATGGGACAGTGTGAGTTGGGGAGTGGGGGAGTGTGTGATGGGACAGTGTGAGTTGGGGTGTGGGGGAGTGTGTGATGGGTCAGTGTGAGTTGGGGTGTGGGGGAGTGTGTGATGGGACAGTGTGAGTTCGGGAGTGGGGGAGTGTGTGATGGGACAGTGTGAGTTCGGGAGTGGGGAATTGTGTGATGGGAAAGTGGGAGTTGCAGAGTGTGTGATGGGACAGTGTGAGTTGGGGTGTGGGGGAGTGTGTGATGGGACAGTGTGAGTTGGGGAGTGTGTGATGGGACAGTGTGAGATGGGGAGTGTGTGATGGGACAGAGTGAGTTGGAGTGTGGGGGAGTGTGTGATGGGTCAGTGTGAGTTGGGGTGTGGGGGAGTGTGTGATGGGACAGTGTGAGTTCGGGAGTGGGGGAGTGTGTGATGGGACAGTGTGAGTTGGGGTGTGGGGGACTGTGTGATGGGACAGTGTGAGTTGGGGTGTGGGGGAGTGTGTGATGGGACAGTGTGAGTTCGGGAGTGGGGGAGTGTGTGATGGGACAGTGTGAATTGGGGAGTGGGGGAGTGTGTGATGGGACAGTGTGAGTTGGGGTGTGGGGGAGTGTGTGATGGGACAGTGTGAGTTGGGGAGTGGGGGAGTGTGTGATGGGACAGTGTGAGTTGGGGTGTGGGGGAGTGTGTGATGGGACAGTGTGAGTTGGGGTGTGGGGGAGTGTGTGATGGGAAATTGGGAGTGGGGGAGTGTGTGATGGGACAGTGTGAGTTGGGGAGTGTGTGATGGGACAGTGTGAGTTGGGGTGTGGGGGAGTGTGTGATGGGACAGTGTGAGTTGGGGTGTGGGGGAGTGTGTGATGGGACAGTGTGAGTTGGGGTGTGGGGGAGTGTGTGATGGGACAGTGTGAGTTGGGGAGTGGGGGAGTGTGTGATGGGACAGAGGGGGTGGGGGAG
The DNA here is from genome assembly GCF_030144855.1 of Hypanus sabinus. NCBI lineage: Eukaryota > Metazoa > Chordata > Chondrichthyes > Myliobatiformes > Dasyatidae > Hypanus > Hypanus sabinus. The sequence goes on from NW_026779190.1 coordinate 115,343, forward strand.
TTTGTGATGGGACAGTGTCAGTTGGGGTGTGGGGGAGTGTGTGATGTGACAGTGTGAGTTGGGGAGTGGGGAATTGTGTGATGGGAAAGTGGGAGTGGGGGAGAGTGTGATGGGGCAGTGTGAGTGGGGGAGTGTGTGATGGGACAGTGGGAGTGGGGGAGTTTGTGATGGGACAGTGTCAGTTGGGGTGTGGGGGAGTGTGTGATGGGACAGTGTGAGTTGGGGAGTAGGGAAGTGTCTGATGGGACAGGGGGAATGGGGGAGTGTGTGATGGAACAGTGTGAATGGGGGAGTGTGTGATAGGACAGTGAGAGTTGGGGTGTGGCAGAGTATGTGTTGAGACAGTGTGAGTTGGGGTGTGGGGGAGTGTGTGATGGGAAAGTGGGAGTGGGGGAGTTTGTGATGGGACAGTGTGAGTTGGGGTGTGGGGGAGAGTGTGATGGGACAGTGGGAGTTGGGGTGTGGGGGAGTGTGTGATCGGACAGTGTGAGTTGGGTTGAGGGGGAGTGTGTGATGGGACAGTGTGAGTTGGGGAGTGGGGGAGTGTGTGATGGGACAGTGTGAGTTGGGGTGTGGGGGAGTGTGTGATGGGACAGTGTGAGTTGGGGAGTGTGTGATGGGACAGTGTGAGTTGGGGTGTGGGGGAGTGTGTGATGGGACAGTGTGAGTTGGGGTGTGGGGGAGTGTGTGATGGGACAGTGTGAGTTGGGGTGTGGGGGAGTGTGTGATGGGAAAGTGGGAGTGGGGGAGTGTGTGATGGGAAAGTGTGAGTTGGGGAGTGTGTGATGGGACAGTGTGAGTTGTGGTGTGGGGGAGTGTGTGATGGGACAGTGTGAGTTGGGATGTGGGGGAGTGTGTGATGGGACAGTGTGAGTTGGGGAGTGGGGGAGTGTGTGATGGGACAGAGGGGGTGGGGGAGTTTGTGATGGGACAGTGTCAGTTGGGGTGTGGGGGAGTGTGTGATGGGACAGTGTGAGCTGGGGTGTGGGGGAGTGTGTGATGGGACAGTGTGAGTTGGGGAGTGTGTGATGGGACAGTGTGAGTTCGGGAGTGGGGGAGTGTGTGATGGGACAGTGTGAGTTCGGGAGTGGGGGAGTTTGTGATGGGACAGTGTGAGTTGGGGAGTGGGGGAGTGTGTGATGGGACAGTGTGAGTTGGGGTGTGGGGGAGTGTGTGATGGGACAGTGTGAGTTGGGGAGTGGGGGAGTGTGTGATGGGACAGTGTGAGTTGGGGTGTGGGGGAGTGTGTGATGGAACAGTGTGAGTTGGGGAGTGTGTGATGGGACAGTGTGATTTGTGGAGTGGGGAAGTGTGTGATTGGACAGTGGGAGTGGGGGAGTGTGTGATGGGACAGTGTGAGTTGGGGTGTGGGGGAGTGTGTGATGGGACAGTTTGAGTTGGGGTGTGGGGGAGTGTGTGATGGGACAGTGTGAGTTCGGGAGTGGGGGAGTGTGTGATGGGACAGTGTGAATTGGGGAGTGGGGGAGTGTGTGATGGGACAGTGTGAGTTGGGGTGTGGGGGAGTGTGTGATGGGACAGTGTGAGTTGGGGAGTGGGGGAGTGTGTGATGGGACAGTGTGAGTTGGGGTGTGGGGGAGTGTGTGATGGGACAGTGTGAGTTGGGGAGTGGGGGAGTGTGTGATGGGACAGTGTGAGTTGGGGTGTGGAAGAGTGTGTGATCGGACAGTGTGAGTTGGGGTGTGGGGGAGTGTGTGATGGGAAAGTGGGAGTGGGGGAGTGTGTGATGGGACAGTGTGAGTTGGGGAGTGTGTGATGGGACAGTGTGTGTTTGGTTGTGGGGGAGTGTGTGATGGGACAGTGTGAGTTGGGGTGTGGGGGAGTGTCTGATGGGACAGTGTGAGTTGGGGAGTGGGGGAGTGTGTGATGGGACAGAGGGGGTGGGGGAGTTTGTGATGGGACAGTGTCAGGTTGGGGTGTGGGGGAGTGTGTGATGTGACAGTGTGAGTTGGGGAGTGGGGAATTGTGTGATGGGAAAGTGGGAGTGGTGGAGGGTGTGATGGGGCAGTGTGAGTGGGGGAGTGTGTGATGGGACAGTGGGAGTGGGGGAGTGTGTGATGGACAGTGGGAGTGGGGGAGTTTGTGATGTGACAGTGTCAGTTGGGGTGTGGGTGAGTGTGTGATGGGACAGTGTGAGTTGGGGTGTGGGGGAGTGTGTGATGGGATGGTGTGAGTTGGGGAGTGGGGGAGTGTGTGATGGGACAGTGTGAGTTGGGGAGTGGGGAAGTGTCTGATGGGACAGGGGGAATGGGGGAGTGTGTGATGGAACAGTGTGAATGGGGGAGTGTGTGATAGGACAGTGAGAGTTGGGGTCTGGGAGAGTATGTGTTGAGACAGTGTGAGTTGGGGTGTGGGGGAGTGTGTGATGGGAAAGTGGGAGTGGGGGAGTTTGTGATGGGACAGTGTAAGTTGGGGTGTGGGGGAGTGTGTGATGGGACAGTGGGAGTTGGGGTGTGGGGGAGTTTGTGATCGGACAGTGTGAGTTGGGTTGAGGGGGAGTGTGTGATGGGACAGTGTGAGTTGGGGAGTGGGGGAGTGTGTGATGGGACAGTGTGAGTTGGGGTGTGGGGGAGTGTGTGATGGGACAGTGTGAGTTGGGGAGTGTGTGATGGGACAGTGTGAGTTGGGGTGTGGGGGAGAGTGTGATGGGACAGTGTGAGTTGGGGTGTGGGGGAGTGTGTGATGGGAAAGTGGGAGTGGGGGAGTGTGTGATGGGACAGTGGGAGTGGGGGAGTTTGTGATGGGACAGTGTCAGTTGGGGTGTGGGGGAGTGTGTGATGGGACAGTGTGAGTTGGGGAGTGTGTGATGGGACAGTGTGAGTTGGGGAGTGTTTGATGGGATAGTGTGAGTTGGGGTGTGGGGGAGTGTGTGATGGGACAGTGTGAGTTGGGGACTGGGGGAGTGTGTGATGGGACAGAGAGGGTGGGGGAGTTTGTGATGGGACAGTGTGAGTTGGGGAGTGTGTGATGGGACAGTGTGAGTTGGGGTGTGGGGGAGTGTGTGATGGGACAGTGTGAGTTGGGGTGTGGGGGAGTGTGTGATGGGACAGTGTGAGTTGGGGAGTGTGTGATGGGACAGTGTGAGGTGGGGTGTGGGGGAGTGTGTGATGGGACAGTGTGAGTTGGGGTGTGGGGGAGTGTGTGATGGGACAGTGTGAGTTGGGGAGTGGGGGAGTGTGTGATGGGACAGTGGGAGTGGGGGAATGTGTGATGGGACAGTGTGAGTTGGGGTGTGTGTGATGGGACAGTGTGAGTTGGGGTGTCGGGGAGTGTGTGATGGGACAGTGTGAGTTGGGGTATGGGGGAGTGTGTGATGGGACAGTGTGAGTTGGGGAGTGGGGGAGTGTGTGATGGGACAGAGGGAGTGGGGGAGTTTGTGATGGGACAGTGTCAGTTGGGGTGTGGGGGAGTGTGTGATGGGACAGTGTGAGTTGGGGAGTGGGGAAGTGTGTGATGGGACAGTGTGAGTTGGGGAGTGTGTGATGGGACAGTGTGAGTTGGGGTGTGGGGGAGTGTGTGATGGGAAAGTGTGAGTTGGGGAGTGTGTGATGGGACAGTGTGAGTTGGGGAGAGTGTGATGGGACAGAGTGAGTTGGAGTGTGGGGGAGTGTGTGATGGGTCAGTGTGAGTTGGGGTGTGGGGGAGTGTGTGATGGGACAGTGTGAGTTCGGGAGTGGGGGAGTGTGTGATGGGACAGTGTGAGTTCGGGAGTGGGGAATTGTGTGATGGGAAAGTGGGAGTTGCAGAGTGTGTGATGGGACAGTGTGAGTTGGGGTGTGGGGGAGTGTGTGATGGGACAGTGTGAGTTGCGGTGTGGGGGAGTGTGTGTTGAGACAGTGTGAGTTGGGGTGTGGGGGAGTGTGTGATGGGAAAGTGTGAGTTGGGGAGTGTGTGATGGGACAGTGTGAGATGGGGAGTGTGTGATGGGACAGAGTGAGTTGGAGTGTGGGGGAGTGTGTGATGGGTCAGTGTGAGGTGGGGTGTGGGGGAGTGTGTGATGGGACAGTGTGAGTTCGGGAGTGGGGGAGTGTGTGATGGGACAGTGTGAGTTGGGGTGTGGGGGACTGTGTGATGGGACAGTGTGAGTTGGGGTGTGGGGGAGTGTGTGATGGGACAGTGTGAGTTCGGGAGTGGGGGAGTGTGTGATGGGACAGTGTGAATTGGGGAGTGGGGGAGTGTGTGATGGGACAGTGTGAGTTGGGGTGTGGGGGAGTGTGTGATGGGACAGTGTGAGTTGGGGAGTGCGGGAGTGTGTGATGGGACAGTGTGAGTTGGGGTGTGGGGGAGTGTGTGATGGAACAGTGTGAGTTGGGGAGTGTGTGATGGGACAGTGTGAGTTGGGGTGTGGGGGAGTGTGTGATGGGAAATTGGGAGTGGGGGAGTGTGTGATGGGACAGTGTGAGTTGGGGAGTGTGTGATGGGACAGTGTGAGTTGGGGTGTGGGGGAGTGTGTGATGGGACAGTGTGAGTTGGGGTGTGGGGGAGTGTGTGATGGGACAGTGTGAGTTGGGGAGTGGGGGAGTGTGTGATGGGACAGAGGGGGTGGGGGAGTTTGTGATGGGACAGTGTCAGTTGGGGTGTGGGGGAGTGTGTGATGTGACAGTGTGAGTTGGGGAGTGGGGAATTGTGTGATGGGAAAGTGGGAGTGGGGGAGAGTGTGATGGGGCAGTGTGAGTGGAGGAGTGTGTGATGGGACAGTGGGAGTGGGGGAGTTTGTGATGGGACAGTGTCAGTTGGGGTGTGGGGGAGTGTGTGATGGGACAGTGTGAGTTGGGGAGTAGGGAAGTGTCTGATGGGACAGGGGGAATGGGGGAGTGTGTGATGGAACAGTGTGAATGGGGGAGTGTGTGATAGGACAGTGAGAGTTGGGGTGTGGGAGAGTATGTGTTGAGACAGTGTGAGTTGGGGTGTGGGGTAGTGTGTGATGGGAAAGTGGGAGTGGGGGAGTTTGTGATGGGACAGTGTGAGTTGGGGTGTGGGGGAGTGTGTGATGGGACAGTGGGAGTTGGGGTGTGGGGGAGTGTGTGATCGGACAGTGTGAGTTGGGGTGTGGGGGAGTGTGTGATGGGACAGTGTGAGTTGGGGTGTGGAAGAGTGTGTGATCGGACAGTGTGAGTTGGGGTGTGGGGGAGTGTGTGATGGGAAAGTGGGAGTGGGGGAGTGTGTGATGGGACAGTGTGAGTTGGGGAGTGTGTGATGGGACAGTGTGAGTTGGGGTGTGGGGGAGTGTGTGATGGGACAGTGTGAGTTGGGGTGTGGGGGAGTGTCTGATGGGACAGTGTGAGTTGGGGAGTGGGGGAGTGTGTGATGGGACAGAGGGGCTGGGGGAGTTTGTGATGGGACAGTGTCAGTTGGGGTGTGGGGGAGTGTGTGATGTGACAGTGTGAGTTGGGGAGTGGGGAATTGTGTGATGGGAAAGTGGGAGTGGTTGAGGGTGTGATGGGGCAGTGTGAGTGGGGGAGTGTGTGATGGGACAGTGCGAGTGGGGGAGTGTGTGATGGGACAGTGGGAGTGGGGGAGTTTGTGATGTGACAGTGTCAGTTGGGGTGTGGGTGAGTGTGTGATGGGACAGTGTGAGTTGGGGTGTGGGGGAGTGTGTGATGGGATGGTGTGAGTTGGGGAGTGGGGGAGTGTGTGATGGGACAGTGTGAGTTGGGGAGTGGGGAAGTGTCTGATGGGACAGGGGGAATGGGGGAGTGTGTGATGGAACAGTGTGAATGGGGGAGTGTGTGATAGGACAGTGAGAGTTGAGGTCTGGGAGAGTATGTGTTGAGACAGTGTGAGTTGGGGTGTGGGGGAGTGTGTGATGGGAAAGTGGGAGTGGGGGAGTTTGTGATGGGACAGTGTAAGTTGGGGTGTGGGGGAGTGTGTGATGGGACAGTGGGAGTTGGGGTGTGGGGGAGTTTGTGATCGGACAGTGTGAGTTGGGTTGAGGGGGAGTGTGTGATGGGACAGTGTGAGTTGGGGAGTGGGGGAGTGTGTGATGGGACAGTGTGAGTTGGGGTGTGGGGGAGTGTGTGATGGGACAGTGTGAGTTAGGGAGTGTGTGATGGGACAGTGTGAGTTGGGGTGTGGGGGAGAGTGTGATGGGACAGTGTGAGTTGGGGTGTGGGGGAGTGTGTGATGGGACAGTGTGAGTGGTGTGGGGGAGTGTGTGATGGGACAGTGTGAGTTGGGGAGTGTGTGATGGGACAGTGTGAGTTGGGGAGTGTTTGATGGGATAGTTTGAGTTGGGGTGTGGGGGAGTGTGTGATGGGACAGTGTGAGTTGGGGAGTGGGGGAGTGTGTGATGGGACAGTGAGTGGGTGGGGGAGTGTGTGATGGGACAGTGTGAGTTGGGAGTGGGGGAGTGTGTGATGGGACAGTGTGAGCTGGGGTGTGGGGGGAGTGTGTGATGGGACAGTGTGAGTTGGGGAGTGTGTGATGGGACAGTGTGAGTTGGGGTGTGGGGGAGTGTGTGATGGGACAGTGTGAGTTGGGGTGTGGGGGAGTGTGTGATGGACAGTGTGAGTTGGGGAGTGTGTGATGGGACAGTGTGAGTTGGGGTGTGGGGGAGTGTGTGATGGGACAGTGTGAGTTGGGGTGTGGGAGTGTGTGATGGGACAGTGTGAGTTGGGGAGTGGGGGGAGTGTGTGATGGACAGTGGGAGTGGGGGAATGTGTGATGGGACAGTGTGAGTTGGGGTGTGGTGTGATGGACAGTGTGAGTTGGGGTGTCGGGGAGTGTGTGATGGACAGTGTGAGTTGGGGAGGTGGGGGAGTATGTGATGGGACAGTGTGAGTTGGGGAGTGGGGGAGTGTGTGATGGGACAGAGGGAGTGGGGGAGTTTGTGATGGACAGTGTCAGTTGGGGTGTGGGGGAGTGTGTGATGGGACAGTGCGAGTTGGGGAGTGGGGAAGTGTGTGATGGGACAGTGTGAGATGGGGAGTGTGTGATGGACAGTGTGAGTTGGGGTGTGGGGGAGTGTGTGATGGAAAGTGTGAGTTGGGGAGTGTGTGATGGGACAGTGTGAGTTGGGGAGTGTGTGATGGGACAGAGTGAGTTGGAGTGTGGGGGAGTGGTGTGATGGGTCAGTGTGAGTTGGGGTGTGGGGGAGTGTGTGATGGGACAGTGTGAGTTCGGGAGTGGGGGAGTGTGTGATGGGACAGTGTGAGTTCGGGAGTGGGGAATTGTGTGATGGGAAAGTGGGAGTTGCAGAGTGTGTGATGGGACAGTGTGAGTTGGGGTGTGGGGGAGTGTGTGATGGGACAGTGTGAGTTGCGGTGTGGGGGAGTGTGTGTTGAGACAGTGTGAGTTGGGGTGTGGGGAGTGTGTGATGGGAAAGTGTGAGTTGGGGGAGTGTGTGATAGGACAGTGTGAGATGGGGAGTGTGTGATGGGACAGAGTGAGTTGGAGTGTGGGGGAGTGTGTGATGGGTCAGTGTGAGTTGGGGGTGTGGGGGAGTGTGTGATGGGACAGTGTGAGTTCGGGAGTGGGGGAGTGTGTGATGGGACAGTGTGAGTTGGGGTGGGGGGGAGCTGTGTGATGGGACAGTGTGAGTTGGGGTGTGGGGGAGTGTGTGATGGGACAGTGTGAGTTGGGGAGTGGGGGAGTGTGTGATGGGACAGTGTGATTGGGGAGTGGGGGGAGTGGGTGATGGGACAGTGTGAGTTGGGGTGTGGGGGAGTGTGTGATGGGACAGTGTGAGTTGGGGAGTGGGGGAGTGTGTGATGGGACAGTGTGAGTTGGGGTGTGGGGAGTGTGTGATGGGACAGTGTGAGTTGGGGGAGTGGGGTGTGGGAGTGGGAGTTGGGGTGTGGGGGGGAGTGGTGATGGGAATTGGGAGTGGGGGAGTGTGTGGGGGACAGTGTGAGTTGGGGAGTGTGTGATGGGACAGTGTGAGTTGGGGTGTGGGGGAGTGTGTGATGGGGTGGAGTGGGAGTGGGGGGGGTGTGGGGGCAGTGGTGAGTTGGGGAGTGGGGGTAGTCTGTGATGGGACAGAGGGGGTGGGGGGAGTTTGTGATGGGACGTGTCAGTTGGGGTGTGGGGGGAGTGTGTGATGGGGACAGTGTGAGTTGGGGAGTAGGGAAGTGTCTGATGGGACAGTGGGAATGGGGGAGTGTGTGATGGAACAGTGTGAATGGGGGAGTGTGTGATAGGACAGTGAGAGTTGGGGGTGTGGAGAGTATGTGTTGAGACAGTGTGAGTTGGGTGTGGGGGAGTGTGTGATGGGAAAGTGGGAGTGGGGGAGTTTGTGATGGGACAGTGTGAGTTGGGGTGTGGGGGAGTGTGTGATGGGACAGTGGGAGTTGGGGTGTGGGGGAGTGTGTGATCGGACAGTGTGAGTTGGGTTGAGGGGGGAGTGTGTGATGGGGACAGTGTGAGTTGGGGAGTGGGGGAGTGTGTGATGGGACAGTGTGAGTTGGGGTGTGGGGGAGTGTGTGATGGACAGTGTGAGTTGGGGAGTGTGTGATGGGACAGTGTGAGTTGGGGAGTGGGGGAGTGTGTGATGGGACCAGTGTGAGTTCGGGAGTGGGGGAGTGTGTGATGGGACAGTGTGAATTGGGGAGTGGGGGAGTGTGTGATGGGACAGTGTGAGTGGGGTGTGGGGGAGTGTGTGATGGGACAGTGTGAGTTGGGAGTGGGGGAGTGTGTGATGGGACAGTGTGAGTTGGGGTGTGGGGGAGTGTGAGGGGACAGTGTGAGTTGGGGTGTGGGGAGTGTGTGATGGGAAAGTGGGAGTGGGGGGGAGTGGTGATGGGACAGTGTGAGTTGGGGAGTGTGTGATGGGACAGTGTGAGTTGGGGTGTGGGGGAGTGTGTGATGGGACAGTGTGAGTTGGGGTGGTGGGAGAGTGTGGGATGGGACTGGGTGAGTGGGGAGGTGGGGGAGGGTGTGTGATGGGACAGAGGGGGTGGGGGGAGTTGGTGATGGGACAGTGTCAGTTGGGGTGTGGGGGAGTGTGTGATGTGACAGTGTGAGTTGGGGAGTGGGGATTGTGTGATGGGGAAAGTGGGATGGGGGGAGAGTGTGATGGGGCAGTGTGAGTGGGGGGAGTGTGTGATGGGACAGTGGGGAGTGGGGGGAGTTTGTGATGGGACAGTGTCAGTTGGGGTGTGGGGGGGGGGTGTGATGGGGACAGTGTGAGTTGGGGAGTAGGGAAGTGTCTGGATGGGACAGGGGGAGGGGGTGGTGTGAGGGAGGGGTGAGGGGGGGAGTGTGTGAGAGGGGACAGTGAGAGTTGGGGTGTGGGCAGAGGATGTGTGGAGGGACAGTGGGAGGTGGGGGTGGGGGGGAGTGTGTGATGGGAAAGTGGGAGTGGGGGGAGTTTGTGATGGGACAGGTGTGAGTGGGGGTGTGGGGGAGAGTGTGGATGGGACAGTGGGAGTTGGGGTGGGGGGAGTGGGTGATCGGACAGTGTGAGTTGGGTTGAGGGGGAGTGTGTGATGGGACAGTGGTGAGTTGGGGGAGTGGGGGAGTGTGTGATGGGACAGTGTGAGTTGGGGTGTGGGGGGAGTGTGTGATGGACAGTGTGAGTTGGGGAGTGTGTGATGGGACAGTGTGAGTTGGGGTGTGGGGGAGTGTGTGATGGGACAGTGTGAGTTGGGGTGTGGGGGAGTGGGTGATGGGACAGTGTGAGTTGGGGTGTGGGGGAGTGTGTGATGGGAAAGTGGGAGTGGGGGAGTGTGTGGATGGGACAGTGTGAGTTGGGGGAGTGTGTGATGGGACAGGTGTGAGTTGGGGTGTGGGGGGAGTGTGTGATGGGACAGTGTGAGTTGGGGTGTTGGGGGGAGTGTGTGATGGGACAGTGTGGAGTTGGGGAGTGGGGGAGTGGTGTGAGGGACAGAGGGGGTGGGGGGAGTTGGTGATGGGACAGTGTCAGGGGTGGGGGAGGGTGTGGGGGAGGGGGGGAGGGGAGGGGGGGGGTGGGGGGGGGGGGGGGGGGGGGGGGGGGGGGGGAGTGTGTGATGGGACAGTGTGAGTTGGGGAGTGTGTGATGGGACAGTGTGAGTTGGGGTGTGGGGGAGTGTGTGATGGGACAGTGTGAGTTGGGGTGTGGGGGAGTGTGTGATGGGACAGTGTGAGTTGGGGAGTATGTGATGGGACAGTGTGAGTTGGGGTGTGGGGGAGTGTGTGATGGGACAGTGTGAGTTGGGGTGTGGGGGAGTGTGTGATGGGAAAGTGTGAGTTGGGGTGTGGGGAGTTTGTGATGGGACAGTGTGAGTTGGGGTGTGGGGGAGTGTCTGATGGGACAGTGTGAGTTGGGGAGTGTGTGATGGGACAGTGTGAGTTGGGGTGTGGGGGAGTGTGTGATGGGACAGTGTGAGTTGGGGTGTGGGGGAGTGTGTGATGGGACAGTGTGAGTTGGGCTGTGGGGGAGTGTGTGATGGGACAGTGTGAGTTGGGGTGTGGGGGAGTGTGTGATGGGACAGTGTGAGTTGGGGAGTGTGTGATGGGACAGAGTGAGTTGGGGTGTGGGGGAGTGTGTGATGGGACAGTGTGAGTTGGGTTGTGGGGGAGTGTGTGATGGGACAGTGTGAGTTGGGGTGTGGGGGAGTGTGTGATGGACGGTGTGAGTTGGAGTGTGGGGGAGTGTGTGATGGAACAGTGTGAGTTGGGGTGTGGGGAGTGTGTGATGGGACAGTGTGAGTTGGGGTGTGGGAGAGTGTGTGATGGGACAGTGTGAGTTGGGGTATGGGGGAGTGTGTGATGGGACAGTGTGAGTTGGGGAGTGGGGGAGTGTGTGATGGGACAGTGTGAGTTGGGGTGTGGGGGAGTGTGTGATGGGACAGTGTGAGTTGGGGAGTGTGTGATGGGACAGTGTTATTTGGGGTGTGAATGATCGGACAGTGTGAGTTGGGGAGTGGGGAAGTGTGTGATGGGAGAGTGGGAGTGGGGAGTGGGGAAGTGTGTGATGGGACAGTGGGAGTGGGGGAGTGTGTGATGGGACAGTGTTAGTTGGGGTGTGTGTGATCGGACACTGTGAGTTGGGGAGTGGGGAATTGTGTGATGGGAAAGTGGGAGTTGCAGAGTGTGTGATGGGACAGTGTGAGTTGGGGTGTGGGAGAGTGTGTGATGGGACAGTGTGAGTTGGGGTGTGGGGGAGTGTGTGTTGAGACAGTGTGAGTTGGGGTGTGGGGGAGGTGTGTGATGGGAAAGAGTGAGTTGGGGAGTGTGTGATGGGACAGTGTGAGTTGGGGAGTGTGTGATGGGACAGAGTGAGTTGGAGTGTGGGGGAGTGTGTGATGGGACAGTGTGAGTTGGGGTGTGGGGGAGTGTGTGATGGGACAGTGTGAGTTCGGGAGTGGGGGAGTGTGTGATGGGACCGTGTGAGTTGGGGTGTGGGGGAGTGTGTGATGGGACAGTGTGAGTTTGGGTGTGGGGGAGTGTGTGATGGGACAGTGTGAGTTCGGGAGTTGGGGGAGTGTGTGATGGGACAGAGTGAATTGGGGAGTGGGGGAGTGTGTGATGGGACAGTGTGAGTTGGGGTGTGGGGGAGTGTGTGATGGGACAGTGTGAGTTGGGGTGTGGGGAGTGTGTGATGTGACAGTGTGAGTTGGGGAGTGGGGAAGTGTGTGATGGGACAGTGGGAGTGGGGGAGTGTGTGATGGGACAGTGTGAGTGGGGGAGTGTGTGATAGGACAGTGTGAGTTGGGGTGTGGGGGAGTGTGTGATGGAACAGTGTGAGTTGGGGAGTGTGTGATGGGACAGTGTGAGTTGGGGTGTGGGGGAGTGTGTGATGGGACAGTGTGAGTTGGGGTGTGGAGAGTGTGTGATCGGACAGTGTGAGTTGGGGTGTGGGGGAGTGTGTGATGGGAAAGTGGGAGTGGGGGAGTGTGTGATGGACAGTGTGAGTTGGGGAGTGTGTGATGGGACAGTGTGAGTTGGGGTGTGGGGGAGTGTGTGATGGGACAGTGTGAGTTGGGGTGTGGGGAGTGTGTGATGGGACAGTGTGAGTTGGGGAGTGGGGGAGTGTGTGATGGAACAGAGGGGGTGGGGGAGTTTGTGATGGGACAGTGTCAGTTGGGGTGTGGGGGAGAGTGTGATGGGGCAGTGTGAGTGGGGGAGTGTGTGATGGGGCAGTGGGAGTGGGGAGTTTGTGATGGGACAGTGTCAGTTGGGGTGTGGGGGAGTGTGTGATGGGACAGTGTGAGTTGGGGAGTGGGGAAGTGTCTGATGGGACAGGGGGAATGGGGAGTGTGTGATGGAACAGTGTGAATGGGGGAGTGTGTGATAGGACAGTGAGAGTTGGGGTGTGGGAGAGTATGTGTTGAGACAGTGTGAGTTGGGGTGTGGGGGAGTGTGTGATGGGAAAGTGGGAGACGGGGAGTTGTGATGGGACAGTGTGAGTTGGGGTGTGGGGGAGTGTGTGATGGGACAGTGGGAGTTGGGGTGTGGGGGAGTGTGTGATCGGACAGTGTGAGTTGGGTTGAGGGGGAGAGTGTGATGGGACAGTGTGAGTTGGGGAGTGGGGGAGTGTGTGATGGGACAGTGTGAGTTGGGGTGTGGGGGAGTGTGTGATGGGACAGTGTGAGTTGGGGTGTGGGGGAGTGTGTGATGGGAAAGTGGGAGTGGGGAGTGTGTGATGGGACAGTGTGAGTTGGGGAGTGTGTGATGGACAGTGTGAGTTGTGGTGTGGGGGAGTGTGTGATGGGACAGTGTGAGTTGGGGTGTGGGGGAGTGTGTGATGGGACAGTGTGAGTTGGGGAGTGGGGGAGTGTGTGATGGGACAGAGGGGGTGGGGGAGTTTGTGATGGACAGTGTCAGTTGGGGTGTGGGGGAGTGTGTGATGGGACAGTGTGAGTTGGGGAGTGGGGAGGTGTGTGATGGGACAGTGGGAGTGGGGGAGTGTGTGATGGGACAGTGTGAGTTGGGGAGTGAGGGAGTGTGTGATGGGACAGTGTGAGTTGGGGTGTGGGGGAGTGTGTGATGGGACAGTGTGAGTTGGGGAGTGTGTGATGGGACAAAGTGAGTTGGGGTGTGGGGGAGTGTGTGATGGGACAGTGTGAGTTGGGTTGCGGGGGAGTGTGTGATGGGGCAGTGTCAGTTGGGGAGTGGGGGAGTGTGTGATGGGACAGACGGGGTGGGGAAGTTTGTGATGGGACAGTGTCAGTTGGGCTGTGGGGGAGTGTGTGATGGGACAGTGTGAGTTGGGGTATGGGGGAGTGTGTGATGGGTCAGTGTGAGTTGGGGTGTGGGGGAGTGTGTGATGGGACAGTGTGAGTTGGGGAGTGGGGGAGTGTGTGATGGGACAGTGTGAGTTGGGGTGTGGCGGAGTGTGTGATGGAATAGTGTGAGTTGGGGTGTGGGGCAGTGTGTGATGGGACAGTGGGAGTGGGGGAGTTTGTGATGGGACAGTGTCAGTTGGGGTGTGGGGGGAGTGTGTGATGGGACAGTGTGAGTTGGGGAGTGGGAAGTGTCTGATGGGACAGGGGGAATGGGGGAGTGTGTGATGGAACAGTGTGAATGGGGGAGTGTGTGATAGGACAGTGAGAGTTGGGGTGTGGGAGAGTATGTGTTGAGACAGTGTGAGTTGGGGTGTGGGGGAGTGTGTGATGGGAAAGTGGGAGAGGGGGAGTTTGTGATGGGACAGTGTGAGTTGGGGTGTGGGGGAGTGTGTGATGGGACAGTGGGAGTTGGGGTGTGGGGGATTGTGTGATCGGACAGTGTGAGTTGGGGTGTGGGGGAGTGTGTGATGCGGAAAGTGGGAGTGGGGGAGTGTGTGATGGGACAGTGTGAGTTGGGAGTGTGTGATGGGACAGTGGGAGTTGGGTTGTGGGGGAGTGCGTGATGGGAAAGTGGGAGTGGGGGAGTGTGTGATGGGACAGTGTGAGTTGGGGAGTTTGTGATGGGACAGTGGGAGTTGGGGTGTGGGGGAGTGTGTGATCGGACAGTGTGAGTTGGGGTGTGGGGGAGTGTGTGATGGGAAAGTGGGATTGGGGGAGTGTGTGTTGAGACAGTGTGAGTTGGGGTGTGGGGGAGTGTGTGATGGGAAAGTGGGAGTGGGGGAGTGTGTGATGGGACAGTGTGAGTTGGGGAGTGTGTGATGGGACAGTGTGAGTTGGGTTGAGGGGGAGTGTGTGATGGGAACAGTGTGAGTTGGGGTGTGGGGGAGTGTGTGATGGGACAGTGTGAGTTGGGGAGTGGGGAGTGTGTGATGGGACAGTGTGAGTTGGGGTGTGGGGGAGTGTGTGATGGGACAGTGTGAGTTGGGGAGTGTGTGATCGGACAGTGTGAGTTGGGTTGAGGGGGAGTGTGTGATGGGACAGTGTGAGTTGGGGTGTGGGGGAGTGTGTGATGGGACAGTGTGAGTTGGGGAGTGGGGAGTGTGTGATGGGACAGTGTGTGTTGGGGTGTGGGGGAGTGTGTGATGGGACAGTGTGAGTTGGGGAGTGTGTGATGGGACAGTGTGAGTTGGGGTGTGGGGGAGTGTGTGATGGGACAGTGTGAGTTGGGGTGTGGGGGAGTGTGTGATGGGACAGTGTGAGTTGGGGTGTGGGGGAGTGTGTGATGGGAAAGTGGGAGTGGGGGAGTGTGTGATGGGACAGTGTGAGTTGGGGAGTGTGTGATGGGACAGTGTGAGTTGGGGAGTGGGGGAGTGTGTGATGAGACAGTGTGAGTTGGGGAGTTTGTGATGGGACAGTGTCAGTTGGGGTGTGGGGGAGTGTGTGATGGGACAGTGTGAGTTGGGGAGTGGGGAAGTGTGTGATGGGACAGTGGGAGTGGGGGAGTGTGTGATGGGACAGTGTGAGTTGGGGAGTGAGGAGTGTGTGATGGGACAGTGTGAGTTGGGGTGTGGGGGAGTGTGTGATGGGACTGTGGGAGTGGGGGAGTGTGTGATGGGACAGTGTGAGTTGGGGAGTGTGTGATGGGACAAAGTGAGTTGGGGTGTGGGGGAGTGTGTGATGGGACAGTGTGAGTTGGGTTGCGGGGGAGTGTGTGATGGGGCAGTGTCAGTTGGGGAGTGGGGGAGTGTGTGATGGGACAGACGGGGTGGGGAGTTTGTGATGGGACAGTGTCAGTTGGGCTGTGGGGGAGTGTGTGATGGGACAGTGTGAGTTGGGGTATGGGGGAGTGTGTGATGGGTCAGTGTGAGTTGGGGTGTGGGGGAGTGTGTGATGGGACAGTGTGAGTTGGGGAGTGGGGGAGTGTGTGATGGGACAGTGTGAGTTGGGGTGTGGCGGAGTGTGTGATGGAACAGTGTGAGTTGGGGTGTGGGGGAGTGTGTGATGGGAAAGTGGGAGACGGGGAGTTTGTGATGGGACAGTGTGAGTTGGGGTGTGGGGGAGTGTGTGATGGGACAGTGGGAGTTGGGGTGTGGGGAGTGTGTGATCGGCAGTGTGAGTTGGGTTGAGGGGGAGAGTGTGATGGGACAGTGTGAGTTGGGGAGTGGGGGAGTGTGTGATGGGACAGTGTGAGTTGGGGTGTGGGGGAGTGTGTGATGGGACAGTGTGAGTTGGGGTGTGGGGGAGTGTGTGATGGGAAAGTGGAGTGGGGGAGTGTGTGATGGGACAGTGTGAGTTGGGGAGTGTGTGATGGGACAGTGTGAGTTGTGGTGTGGGGGAATGTGTGATGGGACAGTGTGAGTTGGGGTGTGGGGAGTGTGTGATGGGACAGTGTGAGTTGGGGAGTGGGGGAGTGTGTGATGGGACAGAGGGGGTGGGGGAGTTTGTGATGGGACAGTGTCAGTTGGGGTGTGGGGGAGTGTGTGATGGGACAGTGTGAGTTGGGGAGTGGGGAAGTGTGTGATGGGACAGTGGGAGTGGGGGAGTGTGTGATGGGACAGTGTGAGTTGGGGAGTGAGGGAGTGTGTGATGGGACAGTGTGAGTTGGGGTGTGGGGGAGTGTGTGATGGGACAGTGTGAGTTGGGGAGTGTGTGATGGGACAAAGTGAGTTGGGGTGTGGGGGAGTGTGTGATGGGACAGTGTGAGTTGGGTTGCGGGGGAGTGTGTGATGGGCAGTGTCAGTTGGGGAGTGGGGGAGTGTGTGATGGGACAGACGGGGTGGGGAAGTTTGTGATGGGACAGTGTCAGTTGGCTGTGGGGGAGTGTGTGATGGGACAGTGTGAGTTGGGGTATGGGGGAGTGTGTGATGGGTCAGTGTGAGTTGGGGTGTGGGGGAGTGTGTGATGGGACAGTGTGAGTTGGGGAGTGGGGGAGTGTGTGATGGGACAGTGTGAGTTGGGGTGTGGCGGAGTGTGTGATGGAATAGTGTGAGTTGGGGTGTGGGGCAGTGTGTGATGGACAGTGGGAGTGGGGGAGTTTGTGATGGGACAGTGTCAGTTGGGGTGTGGGGGAGTGTGTGATGGGACAGTGTGAGTTGGGAGTGGGAAGTGTCCTGATGGGACAGGGGGAATGGGGGAGTGTGTGATGGAACAGTGTGAATGGGGAGTGTGTGATGGGACAGTGGGAGTTGGGGTGTGGGGGAGTGTGTGATCGGACAGTGTGAGTTGGGGTGTGGAGTGTGTGATGGGAAAGTGGGAGTGGGGGAGTGTGTGATGGGACAGTGTGAGTTGGGAGTGTGTGATGGGACAGTGGGAGTTGGTTGTGGGGAGTGCGTGATGGGAAAGTGGGAGTGGGGGGAGTGTGTGATGGACAGTGTGAGTTGGGGAGTTTGTGATGGGACAGTGGGAGTTGGGGTGTGGGGGAGTGTGTGATCGGACAGTGTGAGTTGGGGTGTGGGGGGGAGTGTGTGATGGGAAAGTGGATTGGGGAGTGTGTGTTGAGACAGTGTGAGTTGGGGTGTGGGGGAGTGTGTGATGGGAAAGTGGGAGTGGGGGAGTGTGTGATGGGACAGTGTGAGTTGGGGAGTGTGTGATGGGACAGTGTGAGTTGGGTTGAGGGGGAGTGTGTGATGGGACAGTGTGAGTTGGGGTGTGGGGAGTGTGTGATGGGACAGTGTGAGTTGGGGAGTGGGGGAGTGTGTGATGGGACAGTGTGAGTTGGGGTGTGGGGGAGTGTGTGATGGGACAGTGTGAGTTGGGGAGTGTGATCGGACAGTGTGAGTTGGGGTTGAGGGGGAGTGTGTGATGGGACAGTGTGAGTTGGGTGTGGGGGAGTGTGTGATGGGACAGTGTGAGTTGGGAGTGGGGAGTGTGTGATGGGACAGTGTGTGTTGGGGAGGTATGGGGGACTGTGTGATGGACGTGTGAGTTGGGTGTGATGGGACAGTGTGAGTTGGGGTGTGGGGGAGTGTGTGATGGGACAGTGTGAGTTGGGTGTGGGGGAGTGTGTGATGGGACAGTGTGAGTTGGGGTGTGGGGGAGTGTGTGATGGGAAAGTGGAGTGGGGGAGTGTGTGATGGGACAGTGTGAGTTGGGGAGTGTGTGATGGGACAGTGTGAGTTGGGGAGTGGGGAGTGTGTGATGAGACAGTGTGAGTTGGGGAGTTTGTGATGGGACAGTGTCAGTTGGGGTGTGGGGGAGTGTGTGATGGGACAGTGTGAGTTGGGGAGTGGGGAAGTCTGTGATGGGACAGTGGGAGTGGGGGAGTGTGTGATGGGACAGTGTGAGTTGGGAGTGAGGGAGTGTGTGATGGGACAGTGTGAGTTGGGGTGTGGGGGAGTGTGTGATGGGACTGTGGGAGTGGGGGAGTGTGTGATGGGACAGTGTGAGTTGGGGAGTGTGTGATGGGACAAAGTGAGTTGGGGTGTGGGGGAGTGTGTGATGGGACAGTGTGAGTTGGGTTGCGGGGGAGTGTGTGATGGGGCAGTGTCAGTTGGGGAGTGGGGGAGTGTGTGATGGGACAGACGGGGTGGGGAAGTTTGTGATGGGACAGTGTCAGTTGGGCTGTGGGGGAGTGTGTGATGGGACAGTGTGAGTTGGGGTATGGGGGAGTGTGTGATGGGTCAGTGTGAGTTGGGGTGTGGGGGAGTGTGTGATGGGACAGTGTGAGTTGGGGAGTGGGGGAGTGTGTGATGGGACAGTGTGAGTTGGGGTGTGGCGGAGTGTGTGATGGAACAGTGTGAGTTGGGGTGTGGGGCAGTGTGTGATGGGACAGTGTGAGTGTGGGAGTGTGTGATGGGACAGTGTGAGTTGGGGTGTGGGGGAGTGTGTGATGGGACAGTGTGAGTTGGGGTGTGCGGGAGTGTGTGATGGGAAAGTGGGAGTGGGGGAGTGTGTGATGGGACAGTGTGAGTTGGGGTGTGCGGGAGTGTGTGGAGTGGGTGTGGGGAGTGTGTGATGGGACAGTGTGAGTTGGGGGAGTGTGTGATAGGACAGTGTGAGTTGGGGTGGTTGTGGGGGGAGTGTGTGATGGGACAGTGTGAGTTGGGTGTGGGGGAGTGTGTGTCGGACAGTGTGTGTTGGGGTGTGGGGGAGTGTGTGACGGGACAGTGTGAGTTGGGGAGTGGGGAGAGTAGTGTGATGGGGACAGTGTGAGTTGGGTTGTGAGTGTGTGTGGGGGAAGTGTGACTGGGAGTGGGGAAGTGTGGAGTGTGAGTGGGACAGTGTGAGTTGGGGGAGTTGGGGAGTGGGTGTGATGGGACAGTGTGAGTTGGGGAGTGTGATGGGACAGTGTGAGTTGGGGTGGGGGAGTGTGTAATGGGACAGTGTGAGTTGGGGTGTGGGGTAGTGTGTGATGGGACAATGTGAGTTGGGGAGTGGGGAATTGTGTACTGGGAAAGTGGGAGTGGGGGAGTGTGTGATGGGACAGTGTGAGTTGGGGAGTGGGGGAGTGTGTGATGGGACAGTGTGAGTTGGGGTGTGGGGGAGTGTGTGATGGGACAGTGTGAGTTGGGGTGTGGGGGAGTGTGTGATGGGAAAGTGGGAGTGGGGGAGTGTGTGATGGGACAGTGTGAGTTGGGGAGTGTGTGATGGGACAGTGTGAGTTGTGGTGTGGGGGAGTGTGTGATGGGACAGTGTGAGTTGGGGTGTGGGGGAGTGTGTGATGGGACAGTGTGAGTTGGGGAGTGGGGGAGTGTGTGATGGGACAGAGGGGGTGGGGGAGTTTGTGATGGGACAGTGTCAGTTGGGGTGTGGGGGAGTGTGTGATGGGACAGTGTGAGTTGGGGAGTGGGGAAGTGTGTGATGGGACAGTGGGAGTGGGGGAGTGTGTGATGGGACAGTGTGAGTTGGGGAGTGAGGGAGTGTGTGATGGGACAGTGTGAGTTGGGGTGTGGGGGAGTGTGTGATGGGACAGTGTGAGTTGGGGAGTGTGTGATGGGACAAAGTGAGTTGGGGTGTGGGGGAGTGTGTGATGGGACAGTGTGAGTTGGGTTGCGGGGGAGTGTGTGATGGGGCAGTGTCAGTTGGGGAGTGGGGGAGTGTGTGATGGGACAGACGGGGTGGGGAAGTTTGTGATGGGACAGTGTCAGTTGGGCTGTGGGGGAGTGTGTGATGGGACAGTGTGAGTTGGGGTATGGGGGAGTGTGTGATGGGTCAGTGTGAGTTGGGGTGTGGGGGAGTGTGTGATGGGACAGTGTGAGTTGGGGAGTGGGGGAGTGTGTGATGGGACAGTGTGAGTTGGGGTGTGGCGGAGTGTGTGATGGAATAGTGTGAGTTGGGGTGTGGGGCAGTGTGTGATGGGACAGTGGGAGTGGGGGAGTTTGTGATGGGACAGTGTCAGTTGGGGTGTGGGGGAGTGTGTGATGGGACAGTGTGAGTTGGGGAGTGGGGAAGTGTCTGATGGGACAGGGGGAATGGGGGAGTGTGTGATGGAACAGTGTGAATGGGGGAGTGTGTGATAGGACAGTGAGAGTTGGGGTGTGGGAGAGTATGTGTTGAGACAGTGTGAGTTGGGGTGTGGGGGAGTGTGTGATGGGAAAGTGGGAGAGGGGGAGTTTGTGATGGGACAGTGTGAGTTGGGGTGTGGGGGAGTGTGTGATGGGACAGTGGGAGTTGGGGTGTGGGGGAGTGTGTGATCGGACAGTGTGAGTTGGGGTGTGGGGGAGTGTGTGATGGGAAAGTGGGAGTGGGGGAGTGTGTGATGGGACAGTGTGAGTTGGGGAGTGTGTGATGGGACAGTGGGAGTTGGGTTGTGGGGGAGTGCGTGATGGGAAAGTGGGAGTGGGGGAGTGTGTGATGGGACAGTGTGAGTTGGGGAGTTTGTGATGGGACAGTGGGAGTTGGGGTGTGGGGGAGTGTGTGATCGGACAGTGTGAGTTGGGGTGTGGGGGAGTGTGTGATGGGAAAGTGGGATTGGGGGAGTGTGTGTTGAGACAGTGTGAGTTGGGGTGTGGGGGAGTGTGTGATGGGAAAGTGGGAGTGGGGGAGTGTGTGATGGGACAGTGTGAGTTGGGGAGTGTGTGATGGGACAGTGTGAGTTGGGTTGAGGGGGAGTGTGTGATGGGACAGTGGGAGTTGGGTTGTGGGGGAGTGCGTGATGGGAAAGTGGGAGTGGGGGAGTGTGTGATGGGACAGTGTGAGTTGGGGAGTTTGTGATGGGACAGTGGGAGTTGGGGTGTGGGGGAGTGTGTGATCGGACAGTGTGAGTTGGGGTGTGGGGGAGTGTGTGATGGGAAAGTGGGATTGGGGGAGTGTGTGTTGAGACAGTGTGAGTTGGGGTGTGGGGGAGTGTGTGATGGGAAAGTGGGAGTGGGGGAGTGTGTGATGGGACAGTGTGAGTTGGGGAGTGTGTGATGGGACAGTGTGAGTTGGGTTGAGGGGGAGTGTGTGATGGGACAGTGTGAGTTGGGGTGTGGGGGAGTGTGTGATGGGACAGTGTGAGTTGGGGAGTGGGGGAGTGTGTGATGGGACAGTGTGAGTTGGGGTGTGGGGGAGTGTGTGATGGGACAGTGTGAGTTGGGGAGTGTGTGATCGGACAGTGTGAGTTGGGTTGAGGGGGAGTGTGTGATGGGACAGTGTGAGTTGGGGTGTGGGGGAGTGTGTGATGGGACAGTGTGAGTTGGGGAGTGGGGGAGTGTGTGATGGGACAGTGTGTGTTGGGGTATGGGGGAGTGTGTGATGGGACAGTGTGAGTTGGGGAGTGTGTGATGGGACAGTGTGAGTTGGGGTGTGGGGGAGTGTGTGATGGGACAGTGTGAGTTGGGGTGTGGGGGAGTGTGTGATGGGACAGTGTGAGTTGGGGTGTGGGGGAGTGTGTGATGGGAAAGTGGGAGTGGGGGAGTGTGTGATGGGACAGTGTGAGTTGGGGAGTGTGTGATGGGACAGTGTGAGTTGGGGAGTGGGGGAGTGTGTGATGAGACAGTGTGAGTTGGGGAGTTTGTGATGGGACAGTGTCAGTTGAGGTGTGGGGGAGTGTGTGATGGGACAGTGTGAGTTGGGGAGTGGGGAAGTCTGTGATGGGACAGTGGGAGTGGGGGAGTGTGTGATGGGACAGTGTGAGTTGGGGAGTGAGGGAGTGTGTGATGGGACAGTGTGAGTTGGGGTGTGGGGGAGTGTGTGATGGGACTGTGGGAGTGGGGGAGTGTGTGATGGGACAGTGTGAGTTGGGGAGTGTGTGATGGGACAAAGTGAGTTGGGGTGTGGGGGAGTGTGTGATGGGACAGTGTGAGTTGGGTTGCGGGGGAGTGTGTGATGGGGCAGTGTCAGTTGGGGAGTGGGGGAGTGTGTGATGGGACAGACGGGGTGGGGAAGTTTGTGATGGGACAGTGTCAGTTGGGCTGTGGGGGAGTGTGTGATGGGACAGTGTGAGTTGGGGTATGGGGGAGTGTGTGATGGGTCAGTGTGAGTTGGGGTGTGGGGGAGTGTGTGATGGGACAGTGTGAGTTGGGGAGTGGGGGAGTGTGTGATGGGACAGTGTGAGTTGGGGTGTGGCGGAGTGTGTGATGGAACAGTGTGAGTTGGGGTGTGGGGCAGTGTGTGATGGGACAGTGTGAGTGTGGGAGTGTGTGATGGGACAGTGTGAGTTGGGGTGTGGGGGAGTGTGTGATGGGACAGTGTGAGTTGGGGTGTGCGGGAGTGTGTGATGGGAAAGTGGGAGTGGGGGAGTGTGTGATGGGACAGTGTGAGTTGGGGTGTGCGGGAGTGTGTGATAGGAAAGTGGGAGTGGGGGAGTGTGTGATGGGACAGTGTGAGTTGGGGAGTGTGTGATAGGACAGTGTGAGTTGGGGTGTGGGGAGTGTGTGATGGGACAGTGTGAGTTGGGGTGTGGGGGAGTGTGTGATCGGACAGTGTGAGTTGGGGTGTGGGGGAGTGTGTGACGGGACAGTGTGAGTTGGGGAGTGGGGGAGTGTGTGATGGGACAGTGTGAGTTGGGGTGTGGGGGAGTGTGTGATGGGACAGTGTGAGTTGGGGAGTGGGGAATTGTGTACTGGGAAAGTGGGAGTGGGGGAGTGTGTGATGGGACAGTGTGAGTTGGGGAGTGGGGGAGTGTGTGATGGGACAGTGTGAGTTGGGGAGTGTGTGATGGGACAGTGTGAGTTGGGGTGTGGGGGAGTGTGTAATGGGACAGTGTGAGTTGGGGTGTGGGGTAGTGTGTGATGGGACAATGTGAGTTGGGGAGTGGGGAATTGTGTACTGGGAAAGTGGGAGTGGGGGAGTGTGTGATGGGAAAGTGGGAGTGGGGGAGTGTGTGATGGGACAGTGTGAGTTGGGGAGTGTGCGATTGGACAGTGTGAGTTGGGGAGTGGGGGCAGTGTGTGATGGGACAGTGTGAGTTGGGGTGTGGGGGAGTGTGTGATGGGACAGTGTGAGTTGGGGAGTGGTGGAGTGTGTGATGGGACAGAGGGGGTGGGGGAGTTTGTGATGGGACAGTGTCAGTTGGGGTGTGGGGGAGTGTGTGGTGTGACAGTGTGAGTTGGGGAGTGGGGGAGTGTGTGATGGGACAGTGTGAGTTGGGGTGTGGCGGAGTGTGTGATGGAACAGTGTGAGTTGGGGTGTGGGCAGTGTGTGATGGGACAGTGTGAGTGGGGGAGTGTGTGATGGGACAGTGTGAGTTGGGGTGTGGGGGAGTGTGTGATGGGACAGTGTGAGTTGGGGGTGTGCGGGAGTGTGTGATGGGAAAGTGGGAGTGGGGGAGTGTGTGATGGGACAGTGTGAGTTGGGGGTGTGCGGGAGTGTGTGATAGGAAAGTGGGAGTGGGGGAGTGTGTGATGGGACAGTGTGAGTTGGGGAGTGTGTGATAGGACAGTGTGAGTTCGGGTGTGGGGGAGTGTGTGATGGGACAGTGTGAGTTGGGGTGTGGGGGAGTGTGTGATCGGACAATGTGAGTTGGGGTGTGGGGGAGTGTGTGACGGGACAGTGTGAGTTGGGGAGTGGGGAGTGTGTGATGGGACAGTGTGAGTTGGGGTGTGGGGGAGTGTGTGATGGGACAGTGTGAGTTGGGGAGTGGGGAATTGTGTACTGGGAAAGTGGAGTGGGGGAGTGTGTGATGGGACAGTGTGAGTTGGGGAGTGGGGGAGTGTGTGATGGGACAGTGTGAGTTGGGGAGTGTGTGATGGGACAGTGTGAGTTGGGGTGTGGGGGAGTGTGTAATGGGACAGTGTGAGTTGGGGTGTGGGGTAGTGTGTGATGGGACAATGTGAGTTGGGGAGTGGGGAATTGTGTACTGGGAAAGTGGGAGTGGGGGAGTGTGTGATGGGAAAGTGGGAGTGGGGGAGTGTGTGATGGGACAGTGTGAGTTGGGGAGTGTGCGATTGGACAGTGTGAGTTGGGGAGTGGGGAGTGTGTGATGGGACAGTGTGAGTTGGGGTGTGGGGGAGTGTGTGATGGGACAGTGTGAGTTGGGGAGTGGGGGAGTGTGTGATGGGACAGAGGGGGTGGGGGAGTTTGTGATGGGACAGTGTCAGTTGGGGTGTGGGGGAGTGTGTGATGTGACAGTGTGAGTTGGGGATTGGGGAAGTGTGTGATGGGACAGTTGGAGTGGGGGAGTGTGTGATGGGACACTGTGAGTCGGGGAGTGTGTGATAGGACAGTGTGAGTTGGGGTGTGGGGGAGTGTGTGATGGGACAATGTGAGTTGGGGGAGTGGGGAATTGTGTGATGGGAAAGTGGGAGTGGGGGAGGGTGTGATGGGACAGTGTGAGTGGTGGAGTGTGTGATGGGACAGTGGGAGTGGGGGAGTGTGTGATGGGACAGTGGGAGTGGGGGAGTTTGTGATGGGACAGTGTCAGTTGGGGTGTGGGGGAGTGTGTGATGGGACAGTGTGAGTTGGGTTGAGGGGGAGTGTGTGATGGGACAGTGGGAGTTGGGTTGTGGGGGAGTGCGTGATGGGAAAGTGGGAGTGGGGGAGTGTGTGATGGGACAGTGTGAGTTGGGGAGTTTGTGATGGGACAGTGGGAGTTGGGGTGTGGGGGAGTGTGTGATCGGACAGTGTGAGTTGGGGTGTGGGGGAGTGTGTGATGGGAAAGTGGGATTGGGGGAGTGTGTGTTGAGACAG